>NC_133649.1:89613244-89913244 GCF_009905375.1 Apium graveolens
AAGAAATTAAGAAATTGGATGAAGGAAGTGACCTTCAAGAAGGCGAAGTGTAAGACCAGTGGCATGATACCCAGAAAGGGAGACGCCAGGTGTGAAAAATATCCCAACCTTGAGATGACTGTTGAGATAAATAACAAAAGTAAATAAGGAATTATTAAAAAGAAGTTCGCGTTGAACACGACCAATATCTTCCAGAACATCCTTGTTATCGTTACCAAATTAGGCAAGAAAATCGGATAACCGTTGTTATCTTTTGGAGGCCATATTGATTGACCTCATTTTGAATACAGATGTTATTGTGAAAATTAGGCATATACTATCGAGGTGGGAATGATTGAATAAGACACGCTTATTAGGGATATATGACTTGAGTTATCCATGGAAGGATGCAGGTACCTTTTAAAGGTGGAATTAAGGATAGAACATCGGTAACTTAAAATGAATCCTAGGGGAATGTATAAAGGTTGGCATTTCACCCTTAATAGGGATAGTATGAGTTTTGACAGTATGAATTGGAAAGGATTAAGGTAATAACAACCTGTAAGAATCAGTGGAGAAATTTTTCAGAAGTATATAGACAATGATTCTAGTATTAATAAATGGTATCTTGATATGCCCTGTATCTAGGGAATACAGGAGGAACGATTCAAGGATAACCTTAGAGGTTTTACAAGGAGAAAGGTAAAATTCAAAATTCTCAAGAATAGAAATGTTGATAAAGGAAATATGACGTAATTATAATGATGCCAAGTGAGGCACGTGTTAAACCACGAGAAGGTATAGATCGAACCAGTAATGGTCAAAATTGTTCAGGGCAATTAGGACTTAAGATAAAAAGATGTTCTAATTATGATTGAGAGTCAGTCGTGACAGTGATTAACCTCTAAAGATTGAGGCAATAACTTATGGAAAAATGGTAATTTTCTTTTACTCATCATATTTTAAGGAAAACATCTTCACATAAGCTGTGATTGAAATAAGGTGGAAAATTTATTTGGAGGTGGTTAAAATGACATTGACTGTAAGGAAATTTTACTATCAGGAAAGGCCAAAGAGGTGGCCGACACTTTAAAGGTAAGAGGATAATTATAGGCGCTTGTGCCAAAGGAATACAGTGATGATGGTTAAAGCTATGCAGATTGTATTATGGTTTGGAAGATTGACATTCCTTCTGATGACTGTGCAATACCCAACCGTAATAGTAGTTGGTAAAGGTTTAATTCGTGTAATCGCCATGAGCGGGCTATCTATCTCAGAAGGTACTATTTTGAGAATAATCCAGGACCATATTTTAAAAAGGACTAAACGGACCTTGAGTTAAGTCTTCTATTTAAGGCATACGAATAAGAATGGTATTCACCTGCTATCGTTGCTTTGACTGAAACTCTTCTGCAATTTTATCTACTTCATGTCATGTATGTATGTCAGGATCATGAGTGTTCTTCATGAATCAGGAATGGTGATTATGTGACCTCCTTAGAAGGATTTGATACGACATTTATGGACTCTGTATGGTTAAATATTAAGATTTCATGGAACGTGAATGACGACAGTAGGTCAGTAGTGGACCATAGTAATGCAGCAATGATTCTGCGAGTAATGAGCTGATTACAACCGTGAGAGTTGTATTGGAATGGATGTTGAGATTGAGTACCACTAATCGGGTCGTGGTAGTGTATAAGTTATCATTGATAGACTAATTAAGTAGAGTATCTACCTATTGAATATTTATTCCCTCTTATGAAAAGGGAGTCGTATTACTATATGAGGAAGGTTGCGGTGCAAGCATAGGATTCTAGTAACGATGATGTCTAGAATGAGATCCCAGATTCGATTTTCTATATCGAGGGAGTTTCAAAGGTGATTGTGTATAAGCTCGAGGAAGAGCATGGGTCCATAGAATGATGGACGGAATGTCACACCCCCAACTTAAATAGCAAAATAATTATAGCTATTACATCATTTTAATGAGTATTACACAACCAAAATCCAAGATCTTACAGTTTAGGGTTTGGAACAGCCCAACACTACCAACTATTATATCTGATTACAAATACCGAGTCCTCACACAACTATTATTACTTATTCTACCTGAGCTCGAACATAAGCATCAGCATCACAGGTCTTACGGGCAGTCTGCTTGAATCTAACCATGGCTGCTAGCTGTAATATCAGGGTAAAGCAAGAAGTGAGCCAAAAGCTCAACAAGTGCTAACAATACAACGCAAAGCATAAATCGAGATATACCTTTAGGAATGACAATGGAATGACATAATCAATGATAATCGAGAGATAAAACTTATGTGAGTTGGCATCATTTTGCTTGCATCAAAACAAATTTTAAAACCATTCTTAATCAAAATCATTTTATGACGCTACGGATTACAGCCGGTGATCAGCCGCGAAGTAATCCCGAACCTCGCTGGGTTCTAAAACATTATTGGGAATCCCTAGGCAACTTTTAAGCCTAATATAAGTGTGGAAAGGACTCGCGTCTCAGTCCAGATCCACCATTCAAGAAAACATTTGTCCCCCTTTGGGACTGAAAAATCCACCTTTTATTCATTTTGAAAACTGATGCCGATTTATGACAAAATCTCTTTTGACTGAAATCATTTTTTTTTATCAGGGGATTATAGATCAACTTGAAACACTGGAAATATGACACTAAATCTCAGGGCCATGATCCACTAGACTTTACTATATTAGGGTAATCGAGAGATTTCCATAAACAAGAATTTTGACAAGGAAATTAAGCAAGGCTATTGGATAATATGAAAGAGTAATGCCAAACTAGGCTTAAAGCAATGGTTGTAGACAAGGTATAGGTATTAGAACATCAAGAAGTTAAGCATCACTGGTTCCAATAGGATAGAGGTGCTAAAATATAAAGGAAGTGATCATCAGCTCAAGATATAACAGGGTATCAAGCTTTAGGGTAAGGATAGGGTTATCAAACAATCATGAATGAATTTAAGAAAAGATTGGCTTTTAGGTATCAAGATAAAGTTTCTATCGAGGTTATTTCAAGAGTTGAATCAAAGCATCAGGGTGCAACATCAAGATTTCTCAGGGATCAATAGCATGATAATCAAAAGGATCAATAAGGTATTATAACACATCTCTATTTTATCATGGCATTAAACTATCATGAAAGACTTTTGAACTACTTGCAATACGTACTCGAGGGTTCATGGCATCTCTATGTAACTCAAAGATAAACAAAAGATACTCTTGATTTAAATATATCAAAATGACTCAGGATAATTGCATCGATATATATATGAACTGTTTACAGTAAATGCGAAGGTCAAGTTGAATCACTTGCCTTGAGATAGACTGGTCTGGTCTGACTGGTAGGAGCAACAACTGGAGCTTCACTCGACTTTTATGGCAAGTTTTCCCTCGTCTCGAGATCCTACATAAATAATAATAATCCTCATTATAATATATTCTTTCCATCTTAACCTATTTACAACCCGAAATTAAACATGGATGGCACTTAGGCCTATACACACTTAATTCATATCCACCATTTATATTTTCAAATGTACACACGTAGCCACATAATCACATATCGTATATTAATACCAAATAACATCATATACACCATAATGCCACACTAGGCTTGGATGATCTCGACTCACCACTTAAGTTACTTGGTCGCTAACTAAACGAAGTCTTCGAATTTGGGCTTCCTAACTCAATGTGCCTTTCCTAAATTATCCAAAACCTATTGACCCTCACTTGTGCCTTTTGTTCTACTGACCTTATACTATCTTACAACTATGGTGGTCGACCTAATACTCACTTCTAAGTGTCCTAAAACTATGTGATAAGTGAAAGTGCTCACTGGTGCAAATTTCAGAATGGTAACTAAGGTTTCTTGAGTGCATTAGACACTCTTAAACTACAAGTTTTTCTTCAAATTTTTACACAAGACTCTCCTGACCTAAGGGCATCTCACAAGCTTGATGTGGCTCAAAGGCCTGGCTTGGGCCTTCTTGGGCCTAAGCTAAAAGTCCAAGGTACCCCTGTTTTTCTGGGCAGAAAATGCCCTGACTTGAATTAACTTGTGACACATGGTTCTAGCTCATATCCTATGAACTATGGTTGGAAAAACTTCTCTGACATACCCTCTAACTAAGGCCCAATTGGGCCTAATGAGGGCCTACCCATGACATGGCCAAATCTCCCTATTTCTAAGTTGCAACAAAACTGTCCCCTGCTGGACAGATTTTGTTATTCTACTTGTGCACCTAACCAAATGACATGCAAACCTCCAACCAACTCCTAAAACCTATTATATACTCCCCATACTAACTTCTGGTGGCTTGGGCCTCAAAGTGCACATCAATGACATGGTCAAAACTCACTCTAAACCTCAGGGTACTAAACTGATTTTTCTGCAGAAACTATAACTCTCATTTTCCAAGGTTTTGACTTGACAAACCCAATTATCAACAACTAAATACTTAAACCAAGACTTATACTTGGTATTCTACTGAACTAACTCCCTTTTTCTCAAAATACCCTTGGTGAGATCATCCTTACCTATGGTGCAACTATGGCAAAATAAAAGAGACTACTCTTTACAAATCACAAACCTTTATGCTCTTGAAGCAACAAGATATATATATATATTTATTTTTTTTTTATAAAAGATAACCACGAATTATTACCATGCAATAAGAAGTATAAATCAATATTAATACATTATTCCTACTGAAATTAAGGCTCACTAACAACCATGAATCTAAATGATCAAAACTTCCAAAAAAAATCAAAAGTGATTTGCATGCATGCATGCTTTCGGATCTTTCAAGCCAAATCAACATGATTTCCAAATAAATTTTTATCATAATTCAACATGCAAGCCTAACATGGATTACAACTAAATGATCAACTAGCATGCAAAAGGATTTTATCAAGATTTTACTACAACATTCATGTTATCATCACAAAATACACAAAAATGTTAACAAGGCAACAAAACACCATCCATTCGGCTCCTATCAAGTCATGGCCGAATGGATTAGGGTAAAAACAGCATTCGCATAAGTGTAACACTCTTATGTCTAGCCATTCTTGACCCTATGATACTATAACTCATGGTGAAAGCCTTAGATTCACAAGAATCAAGGAGGTTCACTTTGAGTTTAACAAAAACATCACCATGCAAGGTCAAAACATAGGTTTTTCACTCTAAACTTTTGAAATATATAAGAATAACATATAGGGAGTAAAATTACTTGAATATAAGATGATTGTTTGGGTGAAAGAATGAAGAAATGAAGGGGATGGAGGGCCTCGGCTATGGGATGGCCGAGAGGGAGGGTTGAGCCGAGAGGGAGGGAGGAGAAAAGGGAAGGGTGGAGTGAAAATGGAGTGATCATCACTTTAGTTTTGTTTTTATGTCTTTGACTAGGCTAAATGTGAGTGGATTTAGGAAATGACAAGAGTAACCCTCTAGCTAAAGTTAGGCAAATTTGCATGCAAGGTCAAGGAGGTAATTTGGCTAGCAAAATGTGAGTTAGTGGGGTGGAGAATGTCTTCTTTGCCCTTTGGTTAAATAGAAGAGAGTTTGCATGCAAGGTTATTCATGTAATTTAATAATTATGACAACTAAAATTTATAATGATTTATTTTTATAAAATAAAATACAAGTTCAAAAATTATAAAATTTCTACCATAAATTAACTTGTATTTTTAGAGACTTTTATAAAATCATTTTCACAATTTGTGTACAAAATGTCTTTTAAAAGAAAATTTTTCCAAAGCTTAGAATATTCCTTATAAATCAAAAATAAAGAAATTAAATAAATTCTTGCTTTGAAAAATCATATACTACCCAAAGCAAATTTATAATGCAGAAATTTTCACTCACACAAACGTACAAGCATTGAATATATTTTATTTAACTTAATATTATTCACAAATAATATTACATAAAATGCCGGTCGTAACATCCTCTCCCCCTTAAGGGATTCTGTCCCCAGAATCTAAGAGAACAGATGAGGATACCGGGAACGCATATCAGACTCTAACTCCCAAGTCGACTCTTCGACCTTAGGGTTCCTCCAAAGTACTTTCACTAACTTTACTGATTTATTTCTAAGACTCTTTACTTGCCAGTCGAGTACTTTAACCGGTTGCTCCACAAATGACAGGTCTGCCTGAATTTCTACAGGTTCATATTCTATCACATGGCTAGCGTCAGGATTGTACTTCTTAAGCAACGACACATGGAACACATTATGCACATGCTGATACTGAGGTGGTAAGGCCAACTCGTAGGCCACCTTTCCTACTTGACTCAAATCTCAAAAGGACCTACGTATCTAGGTGCTAACTTTCCTTTCTTGCCAAATCTTATCAACCCTTTCCTAGGTGACACTTTTAGCAACACAGCTTCGCCAATTTGGAATTGAACATCCTTACGCGCTGGATCCGCATACTTCCTCTGTCTATCTTGAGCAGCAAGCAACCTTTTCTGAATTAACTTGACTGAGTCATGCAACTGTTGTACCAATTCTGAGCTGAGAATTCTTCCTTCTCCTACTTCATCCCAACTTGTTGGTGATCTACATTTTCGCCCGTACAAAGCTTCATATGGTGGCATGCCGATACTGGAATGATAGCTGTTGTTATATGAAAATTCAATTAATGGCAGGTGGTCGTCCCAACTTCCAGCAAAATCGATTGCACAACTGCGCAACATGTCTTCAATTGTTTGAATTGTTCTTTCACTCTGGCCATCAGTCTGCAAGTGATACGCCGTGCTCATATTCAACTTCGTGCCAAGACATTCCTGGAATTGCTTCCAGAATCTTGAGTTAAATCGGGGATCTCTGTCTGAAACTATTGATACAGGTACTCCATGCCTTAATACGATTTCGTGCACATACAGATGAACCAACTTGTCCAGTGACGACTTCTCATTTATTGGAAGGAAATGCGCCGACTTCGTAAGACGATCAATTATAACCCATATTGCGTCATGTCCGGACTTTGTTCGTGGTAGTCCTACTATAAAGTCCATATCGATATTTTCCCATTTCCATTCTGGAATCTTCAGGGGCTGAATTAATCCGCTTGGTCGTTGATGTTCTGCCTTTACTTTCTGACAGGTATAGCACTTCGCAACCCATTCTGCCACGTCTCTTTTCATATTTGGCCACCAAAAGTTCTTCTTTAAGTCTTGATACATCTTGGTGCTTCCCGGGTGGATTGAAAATTTCGAATGGTGGGCTTCATGGAGGATCTCATTCTTTAATTCAGATACATGGGGAATCCATATTCTGGATGAAAACCTTAGTATTCCTTGCTCATCCCTTTTAGTATTAATCTCTTCTCCAGATAACTGATTTTTCTCTTTTTCCATTACTTCCTCTTGATACTTCTTTATCTTTTCCAGTAGTGTTGGCTGAAAGGTCATTGCATGACAAACTTCTTGACTTTCCCATAAGCACAAAGTTCCAATTCAAATTTTCCGATTTCTTCGGATAACTCTTTTGATGTTATCATTATATTCAATCTTTCCTTCCGACTCAGCGCATCGGCCACTACGTTCGCCTTTCCAGGATGGTAATTTATCGAACAGTCATAGTCCTTAATCAATTCCAGCCATCTCCTCTGCCTCATATTGAGCTCTTTCTGAGTAAAAATGTACTTTAAACTCTTGTGATCCGTGTAGATTTCACACTTTTCTCCATAGAGATAGTGTCTCCAAATCTTGAGTGCGAACACTATGGCGGCTATTTCCAAGTCATGCGTCGGATACTTTAACTCGTGCGGCTTCAACTGTCTTGACGCATATGCTATTACCTTACTGTGTTGCATCAACACACAACCCAAACCCTTATGTGAAGCGTCGCTGAATATTACAAAATTCCCTTGATCATCGGGAAGTACCAACACCGGAGCTGTTACCAACTTCTGTTTTAACTCTTGAAAGCTATTTTCACATTCTGCACTCCATTCAAACTTTTGATTCTTTCTGGTTAACTTGTCAATGGTGTGGCGATCTTCGAGAAATCCTTGACGAATCTTCTATAGTATCCGGCCAATCCTAGAAAACTTCGTACTTCCGTAGGAGTCCTTGGCCTCTCCCAACTCATAACTGCCTCAATCTTCGCCGGATCCACTTTAATTCCATCATTTCCAATAACATGCCCCAAAAATTGAACTTCCTTTAACCAAAACTCACATTTGGTAAACTTGGCATACAACTTCTCTTGTCGGAGTATCTCCAATGCTATCCAGAGGTGCTGCATATGTTCTTCTTCCGATTTAGAATAAATAAGGATGTCATCAATAAATACCACGACAAATTTATCCAAATACTTCTTAAATACTCGATTCATCAGATCCATGAATGCGGCCGGAGCGTTGGTCAATCCAAACGGCATTACTAGGAATTCATAATGCCCATATCTGGTCCTAAATGCGGTCTTGGGAATATCTTCTTCCTTGATCTTTAATTGATGGTATCCCGATCTCAAGTCAATCTTCGAAAAACATTTTGCTCCCTTTAACTGATCAAAAAGGTCATCTATCCTTGGTAGCGGGTAGCGGTTCTTGATCGTTACTTTATTCAACTCCCGGTAATCTATGCATAGACGCATACTCCCATCTTTCTTCTTCACAAAGAGAACAGGTGCTCCCCATGGCGACGTACTTGGTCGTATCACTCCCTTATCCAATAATTCTTGTAGCTGGCTCGCCAACTCTTTCATTTCTGCTGGTGCCATCCTATACGGAGCCTTTGAAACTGGTTCCGTGCCTGGAGCAAGGTTGATCTCGAACTCAATTTGTCGATCTGGTGGTAAGCCTGGTAGTTCGTCGGGAAACACATCGGGGAACTCATTAACTACAGGAATATCTTCCATGCTGGGGCTGCCTCTCTCTGAATCCACTACATATGCTAGGAACGACTCACAACCTTTTCTAAGTAACTTCTTAGCCTGAATAATTGTAAGAAATAGTCGCTCTTGCCTCTGTCCCTTAAATACTACCTTCTCTCCACTCTTCGTCTTTAAATACACTCTCTTGGTCTTACAATTTATCTGAGCGCTATTCTCTCCTAACCAATCCATTCCTAAAATTATATCAAACTCTCCCAGCTTGAAGAGTATCAAGTCGGCCGAGAACTTATATCCCGAAATATCAATCTCACATTTTGGACAAAATTGATTCACAGGAATCTTCTCTTGGTTCGCAATTACCACATTTACTACCTCACTCATAACCGTTTTATCACATTGGATCTTATCAACAAAAGATTCTGATATGAAAGATCTTGTGGCTCCCGAATCAATCAATACTTTGGCTTTGACATTATTGAGTAAAAGTGTACCTGCTATCACCTCAGAATTCTGAACAGCATCTTTCATCTTTAGATCAAATGTCCTTGCTGTTGCTTGCGGGGTTGGTGCGGGTGGTGGAGGTAATGCCAATACCTCAGCTGGCACGCTTGCACTGGTACTTGCCACGTTCATCAGAGCTCTGACTGGTCCTGTTGCCTTACACTCCCTAGCCATGTGTCCAGTCTTCCCACATTTGTAGCACGTAACTCCTGGCTTCGGCATCTTGCACTCATTTGCCAAATGTCCCTTCTGATTGCACCTATAACAGGTCATACTCAGCTTATTGCATACTCCGGGGTGCCTTCTTCCACAGTGCTTGCATTCTGGCCTCTGGAACCTGTTTTCTCCAACTTGCCCTTGGCTTGCCTGATTGTTCCCTTTTGATTCTTGCCTTTTGCCCAAATTTCCTTTCCTTTGAAAATTTCCGCCCTTCTGGAAACCAATCCTCTTTACATTCCGATCTTGCGAACTTCCAGCTTCAGACTTTTCTCCATAAAATGGAACCTTCCTCTTCTTGTTATCCCTCTCTTTCCTTGACTGCATCCCATTATTCTCAATCAGAGCAGCTTTCTGTACTACTCCCGCATAAGTTTCAAGCTCAAACATAGCCACCCTATCTCTGATCCAAGGCTCCAATCCTTGCTGAAATTTCTTTGCTTTTTCTTCCTCAGTGCTAGTATACTTTGTCACAAACCTTGACAACTCAGTGAACTTCTTCTCATATTCCAGTACAGTCATGTTCCCTTGTTTTAACTCAAGAAATTTTAGCTCCATCTGATTCTGCATGTACTTAGGGTAATACTTGTCCAGAAATAACTTCTTAAATCTCTCCCAAGAAATCTGCTGAGTGACTTCCATAGCTTTTACTGATTCCCACCAATAAATGACTTCTCCCTTCAAGAAGTAAGTGGCATACAGCGTCTTCTGATCGTCTCCTAACTGTACCAACTCAAAAGCCCTTTCCATCTCCTTGATCCATGTGTTTGCTATCACTGGATCAGTGGTATCATGAAATACAGGTGGATTCACATTCTGAAAAGCCTTGAAAGTGACAATTTGTCTTGGTGGTACTGGTGGTTCAGGTGGTTGATATGGCTCACGGTTATCTTGGTTTTCAATTCGTTGTTGAAGAGTTAGTTGTTGTTGAGCTATAGCATTGGTTTGCTGTTGCAAGGTTTCCAGTAGTCGAAGAATATTTGGGTCTGTGGTGAAGGTGGTTGTTGGATTCTTCTTTTTGGGAGGCATGATCCTGAAATAAGAGTTGTGTTATAACAAATATGAATGATAAAATGATTCGAGGGTATCGCATGGCATTCTTGTTTACATATGGGGTCAAGTTTCCAGATATGATGACAAAACATAAAATAACAGTTGAGAGCAGATGGAACAATAGCACATAATTATTGAAATTTTAAAGGTCACAGTACATAGGATTGGGACATAGTCTGATTCTAGAAATAACAGGCTTATTTAAAGGAAAGACGGAAACAACTGGGGATTCCATAGAGTTTGATAGTACAACAACATGAAAGGTAAATGGAAAGAACTAAGGCTCCACTCCATCTGAATGGGGCTTGGTAGTCTTTTCCTCTCGAAGCGTCTTCACAATGCTCTGGAGCTCATCTGCCACCATCTGAATGACATACTGGCTGGTACGGTCCCGGTGTGCTGGCATCTCCTCAAGCTTAGTGTTGACGTACCGAACCAAGGTCTCAAGTCTCGCAATCATCTGCTCCTTGGGCTTCCCTTCGTAGTTTCGGCTGTCCGGATACACGTTCTTCAGTCGGTCTATCAGTCGGTCGTACTTGCCCTGAAGCATGTCGAACTCGCGCCTCAACTCAGCATACACGGAGAAAGCAATAGTGTCGTCCGACCCAGAGGATGACGAGGAATGCGCCCTTTGCTGACAACCAATAAGAGGAGTATTAATAATAATTTACTTTACCTTCTCTCTCGCGTAATATCTATAACCTACACACAAATCCTATAACCTATTTGGGCTGTCCAGGGACTCTAAACCGTAGCTCTGATACCAAAACCTGTCACACCCCCAACTTAAATAGCAAAATAATTATAGCTATTACATCATTTTAATGAGTATTACACAACCAAAATCCAAGATCTTACAGTTTAGGGTTTGGAACAGCCCAACACTACCAACTATTATATCTGATTACAAATACCGAGTCCTCACACAACTATTATTACTTATTCTACCTGAGCTCGAACATAAGCATCAGCATCACAGGTCTTACGGGCAGTCTGCTTGAATCTAACCATGGCTGCTAGCTGTAATATCAGGGTAAAGCAAGAAGTGAGCCAAAAGCTCAACAAGTGCTAACAATACAACGCAAAGCATAAATCGAGATATACCTTTAGGAATGACAATGGAATGACATAATCAATGATAATTGAGAGATAAAACTTATGTGAGTTGGCATCATTTTGCTTGCATCAAAACAAATTTTAAAACCATTCTTAATCAAAATCATTTTATGACGCTACGGATTACAGCCGGTGATCAGCCGCGAAGTAATCCCGAACCTCGCTGGGTTCTAAAACATTATTGGGAATCCCTAGGCAACTTTTAAGCCTAATATAAGTGTGGAAAGGACTCGCGTCTCAGTCCAGATCCACCATTCAAGAAAACATTTGTCCCCCTTTGGGACTGAAAAATCCACCTTTTATTCATTTTGAAAATTGATGCCGATTTATGACAAAATCTCTTTTGACTGAAATCATTTTTTTTTTATCAGGGGATTATAGATCAACTTGAAACACTGGAAATATGACACTAAATCTCAGGGCCATGATCCACTAGACTTTACTATATTAGGGTAATCGAGAGATTTCCATAAACAAGAATTTTGACAAGGAAATTAAGCAAGGCTATTGGATAATATGAAAGAGTAATGCCAAACTAGGCTTAAAGCAATGGTTGTAGACAAGGTATAGGTATTAGAACATCAAGAAGATAAGCATCACTGGTTCCAATAGGATAGAGGTGCTAAAATATAAAGGAAGTGATCATCAGCTCAAGATATAACAGGGTATCAAGCTTTAGGGTAAGGATAGGGTTATCAAACAATCATGAATGAATTTAAGAAAAGATTGGCTTTTAGGTATCAAGATAAAGTTTCTATCGAGGTTATTTCAAGAGTTGAATCAAAGCATCAGGGTGCAACATCAAGATTTCTCAGGGATCAATAGCATGATAATCAAAAGGATCAATAAGGTATTATAACACATCTCTATTTTATCATGGCATTAAACTATCATGAAAGACTTTTGAACTACTTGCAATACGTACTCGAGGGTTCATGGCATCTCTATGTAACTCAAAGATAAACAAAAGATACTCTTGATTTAAATATATCAAAATGACTCAGGATAATTGCATCGATATATATATGAACTGTTTACAGTAAATGCGAAGGTCAAGTTGAATCACTTGCCTTGAGATAGACTGGTCTGGTTTGACTGGTAGGAGCAACAACTGGAGCTTCACTCGACTTTTATGGCAAGTTTTCCCTCGTCTCGAGATCCTACATAAATAATAATAATCCTCATTATAATATATTCTTTCCATCTTAACCTATTTACAACCCGAAATTAAACATGGATGGCACTTAGGCCTATACACACTTAATTCATATCCACCATTTATATTTTCAAATGTACACACGTAGCCACATAATCACATATCGTATATTAATACCAAATAACATCATATACACCATAATGCCACACTAGGCTTGGATGATCTCGACTCACCACTTAAGTTACTTGGTCGCTAACTAAACGAAGTCTTCGAATTTGGGCTTCCTAACTCAATGTGCCTTTCCTAAATTATCCAAAACCTATTGACCCTCACTTGTGCCTTTTGTTCTACTGACCTTATACTATCTTAAAACTATGGTGGTCGACCTAATACTCACTTCTAAGTGTCCTAAAACTATGTGATAAGTGAAAGTGCTCACTGGTGCAAATTTCAGAATGGTAACTAAGGTTTCTTGAGTGCATTAGACACTCTTAAACTACAAGTTTTTCTTCAAAATTTTTACACAAGACTCTCCTGACCTAAGGGCATCTCACAAGCTTGATGTGGCTCAAAGGCCTGGCTTGGGCCTTCTTGGGCCTAAGCTAAAAGTCCAAGGTACCCCTGTTTTTCTGGGCAGAAAATGCCCTGACTTGAATTAACTTGTGACACATGGTTCTAGCTCATATCCTATGAACTATGGTTGGAAAAACTTCTCTGACATACCCTCTAACTAAGGCCCAATTGGGCCTAATGAGGGCCTACCCATGACATGGCCAAATCTCCCTATTTCTAAGTTGCAACAAAACTGTCCCCTGCTGGACAGATTTTGTTATTCTACTTGTGCACCTAACCAAATGACATGCAAACCTCCAACCAACTCCTAAAACCTATTATATACTCCCCATACTAACTTCTGGTGGCTTGGGCCTCAAAGTGCACATCAATGACATGGTCAAAACTCACTCTAAACCTCAGGGTACTAAACTGATTTTTCTGCAGAAACTATAACTCTCATTTTCCAAGGTTTTGACTTGACAAACCCAATTATCAACAACTAAATACTTAAACCAAGACTTATACTTGGTATTCTACTGAACTAACTCCCTTTTTCTCAAAATACCCTTGGTGAGATCATCCTTACCTATGGTGCAACTATGGCAAAATAAAAGAGACTACTCTTTACAAATCACAAACCTTTATGCTCTTGAAGCAACAAGATATATATATATATTTATTTTTTTTTTATAAAAGATAACCACGAATTATTACCATGCAATAAGAAGTATAAATCAATATTAATACATTATTCCTACTGAAATTAAGGCTCACTAACAACCATGAATCTAAATGATCAAAACTTCCAAAAAAAATCAAAAGTGATTTGCATGCATGCATGCTTTCGGATCTTTCAAGCCAAATCAACATGATTTCCAAATAAATTTTTATCATAATTCAACATGCAAGCCTAACATGGATTACAACTAAATGATCAACTAGCATGCAAAAGGATTTTATCAAGATTTTACTACAACATTCATGTTATCATCACAAAATACACAAAAATGTTAACAAGGCAACAAAACACCATCCATTCGGCTCCTATCAAGTCATGGCCGAATGGATTAGGGTAAAAACAGCATTCGCATAAGTGTAACACTCTTATGTCTAGCCATTCTTGACCCTATGATACTATAACTCATGGTGAAAGCCTTAGATTCACAAGAATCAAGGAGGTTCACTTTGAGTTTAACAAAAACATCACCATGCAAGGTCAAAACATAGGTTTTTCACTCTAAACTTTTGAAATATATAAGAATAACATATAGGGAGTAAAATTACTTGAATATAAGATGATTGTTTGGGTGAAAGAATGAAGAAATGAAGGGGATGGAGGGCCTCGGCTATGGGATGGCCGAGAGGGAGGGTTGAGCCGAGAGGGAGGGAGGAGAAAAGGGAAGGGTGGAGTGAAAATGGAGTGATCATCACTTTAGTTTTGTTTTTATGTCTTTGACTAGGCTAAATGTGAGTGGATTTAGGAAATGACAAGAGTAACCCTCTAGCTAAAGTTAGGCAAATTTGCATGCAAGGTCAAGGAGGTAATTTGGCTAGCAAAATGTGAGTTAGTGGGGTGGAGAATGTCTTCTTTGCCCTTTGGTTAAATAGAAGAGAGTTTGCATGCAAGGTTATTCATGTAATTTAATAATTATGACAACTAAAATTTATAATGATTTATTTTTATAAAATAAAATACAAGTTCAAAAATTATAAAATTTCTACCATAAATTAACTTGTATTTTTAGAGACTTTATAAAATCATTTTCACAATTTGTGTACAAAATGTCTTTTAAAAGAAAATTTTTCCAAAGCTTAGAATATTCCTTATAAATCAAAAATAAAGAAATTAAATAAATTCTTGCTTTGAAAAATCATATACTACCCAAAGCAAATTTATAATGCAGAAATTTTCACTCACACAAACGTACAAGCATTGAATATATTTTTATTTAACTTAATATTATTCACAAATAATATTACATAAAATGCCGGTCGTAACACGGAATAGCATAAATATTTAAGCATGCGAAATGCGATGCGATAATACTTGATGTTGATATATATACACATATGTTTTGTTCTCCTATGACAAACCTCTATAATTCAGAGGTAGGTTCCAAGCCAGATATTTTGTGGCAGTATATTTTTTTTTCATATATACAATTCTCTTCAATTCGTTCTTTTCTCTTCTTTTCATTTCATATAAGCTGAGAAGAACAACCCTTCCAGAAGGGGAGGTATTGCCGAATGACTATCTATCTGTGTGATAGAAGCCTAGTAGGATACCACATGTTGTTTAATTGCTTGTCAAGTACTAAAGGCTGGCCACCTTCTGTACTAACTATGCAATAGAACAAGTGTTCATGATCATAGTGATCTCTCAACAAATTCCTTTACTTCTATATGATGGATCAAGCTTCCAAAGATAGAAGCAGCTGAAAAAGGAGTAGTAAAGTTATGGTGGTATTCGGAATGGAAACACGTTCGTGATACTAAGGTTGACGCATTTATTAAAAGGTTATAGAACGCTAACGAGCAAAAGTATAACCAGTATAATATTAGGAACGGAAGGTAGTAGAGATTACGAACTGGAAAAGAATGGGTATTGAGAAGCAAAAGCTCTAATGCTAAAAGCTATAATGAGAGTCGGTGCAATAGACTTGAAAGAAATTGGAATGATCACTTAACACGGATTGAGTTTTCTTACGAAAATAGATCATATGTCAGTATTGAGGTATCGCCTTATGAGATCCTTGAGGGAAGACAATGTCGATCTCCCTTATGTTAGGATGAAGTTGTAGAGCGTAAGATGCTCGGACACGCAGTAGTCCAAAGGACCAGGGATATAATAGATCTAATCAGAGGACGACTGGTAGTAACCCAAGATGGGCATAAGAGGTATGCTGATTTGACTCAAAAGGACAAAGAGTATGAAATAGGGGACCTAGTAATGTTATAGGTATCCCTTGGAAAGGATTGATGAGGTTCAGAAAGAAAGGAAAGCTAAGTCTACAATTTGTTGGACCCTTGGATATACTAAAACATATTGGGAAGTTAGCATACGAGCTAGCCCTACCCCCGAACCTGTAGCAAGTTCATAACGTGTTCCACGTATCAATGTTAAGGAAGTGTAATTCGGATGCCAGATAAATAGGGGCATATGAGCGCATAGACATGCAACCCGACGTAACCTATATGGAGCAACCAGGAAGGGTTATAGAGTGAAAAGGAACAAGTGCTTAGGAGAAGGGTTATCAAACTATTCAGAGTTTGATGGAAGAACCACAATGTGGGAAAATTTACTCGAGAGTTAGAAAGTTCAATGCTAAGAGAGTATCCCTATTCATTTTCTATCTGATTCCGGGACGGAATCCTTTTAAGGAGGGGAGACTGTAATAACCCCAATTTTTGGAAATTTTTGAAACCCTTATGAATAGTGATTTTGCAGATTATGCTGGATGAGAAAACTTTTCATGCCACACTATGTAGGGATTCTGTTATTGATCTTCTGGGATATTATTAGTACTCTATGTGGTATATAAGTGTATGTAAAGATCGTCAGAATCCAATTCCGAACACTTTGATTTTTCCCGGAAATCCACTAGATACGGAGAGAATTGAGTATAAGGTAATATGATAAAAAGGATTTAAATTAAAGGATTATAAGAGAGGATCATAAAAGGAATATAATGTATTGAGAAAGGTTAAGGAAACCCAAGTAATAAGATCCCGGGTATGATCCCTCAAACGATAAACGAAAACGAAAGTTAAGCGAACCGTATAACAGATCAGCGGTCATTAGACAAACAATTAGGAAGTTAATCAAGGAGGTTAGGGATGATGAGGTCATCCAACCAATAAGGAGAGGACAAGTAAGGGATGATGACACAATAAGGTGATGTAAGCATGGCATAGGAGGGAAGGAGGTGTGGATGAATGATAACCACACAAAGTTCAAGGTTATTAAGGTAATTAACCACAATCTAAACAAAAACAACCAACCAAAAAATAAATCAAAGCAAAAAAACACAAAAATCTCTCTTTCTCCAAGCTTGCTCTCGGCTTTTCTTCTTTTTCAAAGAAGAAATTTTCAAAAATCAAGTTCCAAGCATTGTTAAATCACATGGTAATTATCTAAGGTTCCTTGTACATAGATATGGATGTCCTATAAGTTTAAGCTTCTAATTCCTTCACAATCTCTTCCAATAAATCAAGGAAGAAGATGGTGAATAGTAACCTTCAAGAAGTAACTTTGGTTTTCTTGATTTTTTATGAAAGTTCAAGGTAGCTTAAGCATAGATCAAGGCTTCCATGGGCATTTCAAGGATCTTTCATTGATTAAAAGCTCCAAGGAAGGTATAAACTCCGAACCCTAGCTTTAGTTTTGAGTAATTAGGAATAAATATGATTGATATAGTATATGTGAAGCATGATGCTTGTTTGTTTAAAGTTTGGTTGAGTTTGTAGAGATTAGTGGGTTTTGTGGTGTTTTTGGAGTTGGAAATCTTGATAATTAGTTAAAGAACTTAAGTAAAGCTTTTAGTTCATTTGGGGAATAAGTATAAATTGTTAATGTTGAGTTGTTGGGGCTGTTATGATTTAGTATGGATGTAGTTTTGATTTGGTTGTGATTGTGGATTGATTGGTGGTTGAATTGGAATGGTATAAAATTTGGGAAATCGCGTAAACATAGCCGCCGTAATGCCCGATTTACCGTAGACTGTTTTTGTTCTTAACATCAGAACCCTTTAACTCACTGTTAGGTTTTTACCATTGCCATGTTTGGATAGTTCATGTTACGAGCTTCGTTTTGATATGTGGTTCGTTTGATTCCGATGTACGGTTTAGGAGAAACGGCCGTTTTAAGTAACGACGTTTCGCGAACGAAACATTACCCCTCACCTTACTTTGAAACCTTGGTTAATGACCTTAAATGACTAATTGGGGTAAGAAACAATTACGTAAAGTGTATTAGGCAGTTGGTAAGGTACTCGCAAAAGAATCGCCTTAAAACCCTTAATGGTTAATTTATTAACAATGGTGGAGCCGAGGGTACTCGAGCGACTTAAGTAAATCGTTAAGCGCGAAAGCGAACATTAGGACTCTAAATGGTTAAAGTCTAGTTTCTTAAGCGACCAGGGTCTAATTCTGACTTATGTTGTTGTTCATAGGTTATCGGACCCACTCTAAGCTTAAGCCTATCCGGGAGCACTCAGGCAAGTTTTTTACCCGTATAACTGTTGTTGTGATGTATATGTGTATATGCATGATCTTGCGATAAATGCATATTTGTTATTAGCAAATTCTTGCGATATATTGTAGCATGTGATATGGTATATATGCATGCCTGTTTCGTATTCTTGATACATATATCTGTTGATTCAGTTGATAATACCTATACTAGAGATAAGCGGTAATTTGCATATACCCTTAGTATAGGGGACCCAAAGGTGAACTTTTTTCTAAAACCGGGAGTCGATGCTCCCGAGTATACATATATATATATTTATATATATATATGAATAGTTTTTAAAACTATGAATCAAATAAGGTTTATTCGATAACCTTATTTTATTAATGAATATTATTTTGAATATTCATTCGAGGACTTATGACTCCGTTTATTTTACTAATGAATATTATTTTGAATATTCATTCGAGGGCTTATGACTCCGTTTATTTTATTTAATGAATATTATTTTGAATATTCATTTGAGGGCTTATGACTCCGTTTACTTTATTTAATGAATATTATTTTGAATATTCATTCGAGGACTTATGACTCCGTTTATTTTACTATTGAATATTATTTGAATATTCATTCGAGGGCTTATGACTCTGTTTATTTTATTAATAAATATTATTTTGAATATTCATTCGAGGACTTATGACTCAGATTAATTACTAATTATTATTCTTTATTTTATTAAGGAATAATGTGTCGATAATCAAACTCACTTTTGATTATTCAAATAAAGATAGTACTTTCGTATAAGTATATCTTTGGTTATTTAATATTAATTGCAAGTATAAGTTTTATAACTTCTACTTCAATTATTTTTATAAAGATTATTCTTTATGAGAATATTATTTAAATAATAATATTCAGATATTTTCTAATATATTGGGACTGATTTATTTTATTAAATCAGCATCACCCCAAACATTCTTAAAAATGTTTTGCGAGTCTTCAAAATAATTTTTAAAAGTTAGAGCGGATCCCAAAACTCATTTTTATATTTAAGATCCTCCTTTCGAAGGGGATTTAAATACTCGCTAAAAACCTGAGGGATCCGGCTCTGTGGTGTGTTTTATATTCGCAACAAGGTTGCTGTCTTGATAAAAGAATTTTGATTACTTACCCAACACTCGGGAAGTAAAATTCTTGGAACAAGTTAATCCATTAACAGGCATCGCCTGGGAAATATCGGTGAGTTTTCCTTTCCAACTAGATACGACTTCTTGGTGGAGCCGTATCAACAAGTTTCTACTTGGGGAAAGTGGGGACGAGCTTTACGTTTCAGAGTCATGGATTTCATCTGAACTAGGAGTGGCGTAAGTGGTCGAGTAGCGCCGGCCAGCCTTATTATATTGGCCCAAATGGCCTGGAAGTTCCGCTAAGGCGGTCCATTCCTTAGGAGTTCAGTGTTCGGTTGACAAGTAAATCCGCCAGGTTCTCCTCTACATGTAGAAAATGGTGGGGTTGCACTACTACGACTGATCATCGTAAGTGGTCTTCCTGGCGCGGTAAACTCCCGTAATGAGTTCATCATCCAATTGGATATTTCTGCAACACTACCCAGAGCACTTCGATAGAAAGGCTACGGTTGGGCGATTGTTGAGTGTTGGCAGGGTCAAGTTTTCAAAATGATGTTTGTATCAAATGAAGTATCTCATAACTTCATTTTATTTTGATGATATTTTAAAGATTGAATCTATTCAAGT
This sequence comes from Apium graveolens, assembly GCF_009905375.1. Taxonomy (NCBI): domain Eukaryota; kingdom Viridiplantae; phylum Streptophyta; class Magnoliopsida; order Apiales; family Apiaceae; genus Apium; species Apium graveolens. Next base: position 89,633,654 of record NC_133649.1, read on the forward strand.
ATTATCTTGTAGTCTCATCTATGTGATGAACTTTTGAACTAATTATAACTTGAACGGTGGTAGTTCAAGTAGTATTTGGAAAAGATATAAGTATATTGGAGTATCTTGTAACTTCATCTTTTAAACTTATATCTAGTAAATGATTATCTTATGCATGTCAAAGATTTTCAGAAAAACGTTGAGACAAGGTTAGATATATGAGATCACCTTGCAACGATAGTTTTATACAGTTATAAAATGGAACTCTGCGTATATTATGCATGGAAGAGGACTTCCAAGATTTTGAAAAGTATATATGTATATATACTGAATATTTTGCGACTTCATCGCATTAAGATATCAAACTTGGTTCATTTCTTTTGACCAAGACTTTCATGAGTACTATGAGAAGGCTCATATACTGTAAATCATTATACATATTATTTTGGTGGGCTTGCTGCTCACCCTTGCTTTCTTCTTTCATCACACAACAACAGATAGAAAAGATGAACAGGACCAAGCTCCCAATTCGCGAGCGGATAGGAAACGTTCCGCAGTTTCCTATAGGCATTGATGTCGCTGTAGCTGAGGTAGGAACTACGAATAGGCTAGGCTTCAACTTTTGATGTACCAGATTTATGTATATTTATGAATTGTAATAATGGCAAAGAAATGTAAATTTATTCAGAAACCCTTTTAAGGTGTATTGGCATATAATTGTGGAATAAAACGACTTGTGATTATTTTTGGATATTCATCTCTGAGACAATAACTTGTGGTGTGTGTGTTTATTGTGGGGTCAAAGTACAGAGTAGTTGATTATTTATTAAGATTGGGTGTTATTAAGGGAAATGGAACTCGTGACAGCCCAGATCCCCGACCCCGGATTTGGGGGTGTTACAGAAATGGTATCAGAGCTAAGCGTTATAAACCTCAGAGATGATGTGATGTTAAGATAATAACTAAGATTATAAGAACTCTTGCCAAGTTCATAGTCGGGCTACCTAACGTAGTACTGACAGTTAAAACCCTTATGGGAACCCTTATAAATATCGTGATAGAAGCGTAGTTCGTTATCGTATATGGTAGCGGGACACCGAACCCTGAGGTTGAGGAGTAACAGCGCGATGATGTTTTATTACTAATTGGAGATCGGATTGTGGATCCGATAGAGCGTCCTAATGCAGGACCGGATGATGTTGATATTGAGGATGTAACGATTGAGGATGTTGTCCTAGAAGGGATTGTTACTGAGGAGGATCCCGTGAAGGATCCTGACAAGAATGAATAAAGGACCACTAAGGAATTGATGACCATGGTTAGGGCAACTCCCAGAGGTAGGATTGGCCGGTCACTACCAGAGGTTCGTTCAAGTTTGTAAAGATAGTAGCCCCTTTAACGCGGCTTACTCGTAAGACTGAGAAGTTCGAATGGACAGAGAAATGCGAGAACAACTTTTAAGAACCGAAGCAAAGGTTGGTGACGTTCCCTATGTTGGCGTAGCCGAATGGAAAATGAAATTTTGTGAAGTGTAGTGACGCTTTGCATAAGGAATTAGGGTGCTTCTTATACAGCACAACAAGGTAATCGCGTACGCGTCAAGACAATTAAGGGAATATAAAATTCGATATCCCCACCCATGAGCTTGGGCTCGTGGCAATAGTTTTTCCCTAAAGATTGGAGGCACTACTTGTATGGAGAAAAGTGCGAGATTTACACAAGCCATAAGTGCTCTAGTACATTTTCACGCAGAAAGAGCTCAACATGCGCCAAATGAGGTGGTTAGAGCTAATCAAGAATTATGATTGGGAGATTCTTTATCATTCAGGGAAAGCCAATGTGGTGGCTGATGCCCTTAGTAAAAAGGAGATACTCAAGATAATAATGTCTTTGGGAGAGTTTATAAGAGATTTTGAGAAAATGGAAATAGATATGAAGGTAACCGGAGCCGGTACCGAAAAGCTGTTTGAGATTGCAATACAGACCGAATTTTTGGAAAAGAACATATTGTGCTAGAAAAAGTGATGAATGAAGGCAGAGAGTCAATGACTGGAGAAGAGATCCATACCGAGAAAGATGATAAGGGGATAGTGAGGTGTTCCTACAGAAATTGAGTTCCAAAAATTCAAGAGCTTAAGGATGAGAACTTAGATGAGAGCCATAGTTTGAGGAATAAGATTTAGGGTAAACCCGAAATGTGATAGTCAGGGAGGTTGCCATCAAGAAAGAAAGAACCCATAACATAATAGAGTGGAAAATAAGGTTTTTAATGTATAAGATAACCCCGATTATGGGAGAAGGTTGAAACATTTCATACTAAGGAAACAGAAAGTCGAGTAAGGAAAGGAGACCCGAGACGGTACTCCTATACGGCAATTTATGGACCTGTCTAGACAGAACTTAGACTATTATCCCCAACCACCACCTTGAGGAAACAATGCGGTAGGAAATTCTTTCAGGACCTTTACGTCTCTAAGCTCTCAGAGTTCCAAGGAACAGGTTGACCTAGTCGAGGCAAGAGCCTGGCTAAAGGAAATAGAGGAATCATTTGAGATTCTGAATGATTGACGAATCACAAAAGAGTGTTTTTGTCACTTACCCTCCTAAGAGAGAGACCACCCACTGGTGAAAGGCCAAGGAAGGCACGGAGCAAGAGATTATAATAAACTGATTTAAGTTCAGTCAATTGTTTTTAGGAAAGTACTTCCCAAGGTTATGGAGATAGTGTAAAAGCTTTGGAGCTAGAACAAAAGCGGATGAGTATGATGAATTATGAATCTAAGTTGTAAAAGTTGTCAAGATTCGTTCTGAGGACACGAATCCAGAATGACGGGATGTTTGAAATCAATACTTATGTTGTGTTGGTTCATAAAATAAGGATAAGAGAAAGGAAAATAAAAAGGAATTGAAGTGGAAAGGAATATAAAGGCAAAAGAGTTTGAGGAATGATAAGGGAGTTGGGTATGAGGAAACCCTAAAGACTCGTAGTAATAGAAATAGAAAAGTATGTAATCGTCAGGATGAGGGTGATTCACCATGAGTTAAATTGATGGTTGAAGGTATAAGAGATACATATATTTCATCCAAGGATTCGAGGAAACCTTGAGATAATTCGAAGGATAAATAATGAGACGCGGATAGATTGAGGAGACAAGAAAGTAAGAAATTAAGAAAATTGGATGAAGGAAGTGACCTTCAAGAAGGCGAAGTGTAAGACCAGTGGCATGATACCCAGAAAGGGAGACGCCAGGTATGAAAAATATCCCAACCTTGAGATGAATGTTGAGATAAACAACAAAAGTAAATAAGGAATTATTAAAAAGAAGTTCGCGTTAAACACGACCAATATCTTCCAGAACATCCTTGTTATCGTTACCAAATTAGGCAAGAAAAGCGGATAACCGTTGTTATCTTTTGGAGGCCATATTGATTGACCTCATTTTGAATACAGATGTTATTGTGAAAATTAGGCATATACTATCGAGGTGGGAATGATTGAATAAGACACGCTTATCAGGGATATATGACTTGAGTTATCCATGGAAGGATGCAGGTACCTTTTAAAGGTGGAATTAAGGATAGAACATCGGTAACTTAAAATGAATCCTTGGGGAATGCATAAAGGTTGGCATTTCACCCTTAATAGGGATAGTATGAGTTTTGACAGTATGAATTGGAAAGGATTAAGGTAATAACAACCTGTAAAAATCAGTGGAGAAATTTTTCAGAAATATATAGACAATGATTCTAGTATTAATAAATGGTATCTTGATATGCCCTGTATCTAGGGAATACAGGAGGAACGATTCAAGGATAACCTTAGAGGTTTTACAAGGAGAAAGGTAAAATTCAAAATTCTCAAGAATAGAAATGTTGATAAAGGAAATATGACGTAATTATAATGATGCCAAGTGAGGCACGTGTTAAACCACGAGAAGGTATGGATCGAACCAGTAATGGTCGAAATTGTTCAGGGCAATTAGGACTTAAGATAAAAAGATGTTCTAATTATGATTGAGAGTCAGTCGTGACAGTGATTAACCTCTAAAGACTGAGGCAATAACTTATGGAAAAATGGTAATTTTCTTTTACTCATCAGATTTTAAGGAAAACATCTTCACATAAGCTGTGATTGAAATAAGGTGGAAAATTTATTTGGAGGTGGTTAAAATGACATTGACTGTAAGTAAATTTTACTATCAGGAAAGGCCAAAGAGGTGGCCGACACTTTAAAGGTAAGAGGATAATTATAGGCGCTTGTGCCAAAGGAATACAGTGATGATGGTTAAAGCTATGCAAATTGTATTATGGTTTGGAAGATTGACATTCCTTCTGATGACTGTGCAATACCCAACCGTACTAGTAGTTGGTAAAGGTTTAATTCGTGTAATCGCCATGAGAGGGCTATCTATCTCAGAAGGTACTATTTTGAGAATAATCCAGGACCATATTTTAAAAAGGACTAAATGAACCTTGAGTTAAGTCTTCTATTTAAGGCATACGAATAAGAATGGTATTCACCTGCTATCGTTGCTTTGACTGAAACTCTTCTGCAATTTTATCTGCTTCATGTCATGTATGTATGTCAGGATCAGGAATGTTCTTCATGAATCAGGAATGGTGATTATGTTACCTCCTTAGAAGGATTTGATACGACATGTATGGACTCCGTATGGTTAGATATTAAGATTCATGGAACGTGAATGACGACAGTAGGTCAGTAGTGGACCATAGTAATGCAGCAATGATTCTGCGAGTAATGAGCTGATTACAACCGTGAGAGTTGTATTGGAATGGATGTTGAGTTTGAGTACCACTAATCGGGTCGTGGTAGTGTATAAGTTATCATTGATAGACTAATTAAGTAGAGTATCTACCTATTGAATATTTATTCCCTCTTATGAAAAGGGAGTCGTATTACTATATGAGGAAGGTTGCGGTGCAAGCATAGGATTCTAGTAACGATGATGTCTAGAATGAGATCCCAGATTCGATTTTCGATATCGAGGGAGTTTCAAAGGTGATTGTGTATAAGCTCGAGGAAGAGCATGGGTCCATAGAATGATGGACGGAATAGCAAAAATATTTAAGCATGCGAAATTCGATGCGATAATACTTGATGTTGATATATATACACATATGTTTTGTTCTCCTATGACAAACCTCTATAATTCAGAAGTAGGTTCCAAGCCAGATATTTTGTGGCAGTATTTTTTTTTCATATATACAATTCTCTTCAATTCGTTCTTTTCTCTTCTTTTCATTTCATATAAGCTGAGAAGAACAACCCTTCTAGAAGGGTAGGTAATGCCGAATGACTATCTATCTGTGTGATAGAAGCCTAGTAGGATACCACATGTTGTTTAATTGCTTGTCAAGTACTAAAGGCTGGCCACCTTCTGTACTAACTATGCAATAGAACAAGTGTTCATGATCATAGTGATCTCTCAACAAATTCCTTTACTTCTATATGATGGATCAAGCTTCCAAAGATAGAAGCAGCTGAAAAAGGAGTAGTAAAGTTATGGTGGTATTCAGAATGGAAACACGTTCGTGATACTAAGGTTGACGCATTTATTAAAAGGTTATAGAACGCTAACGAGCAAAAGTATAACCAGTATAATATTAGGAACGGAAGGTAGTAGAGATTACGAACTGGAAAAGAATGGGTATTGAGAAGCAAAAGCTCTAATGCTAAAAGCTATAATGAGAGTCGGTGCAATAGACTTGAAAGAAATTGGAATGATCACTTAACACGGATTGAGTTTTCTTACGACAATAGATCATATGTCAGTATTGAGGTATCGCCTTATGAGATCCTTGAGGGAAGACAATGTCGATCTCCCTTATGTTAGGATGAAGTTGTAGAGCGCAAGATGCTCGGACCCGCAGTAGTCCAAAGGACCAGGGATATAATAGATCTAATCAGAGGACGGCTGGTAGTAACCCAAGATGGATATACGAGGTATGCTGATTTGACTCAAAAGGACAAAGAGTATGAAATAGGGGACCTAGTAATGTTATAGGTATCCCTTGGAAAGGATTGATGAGGTTCGGAAAGAAAGGAAAGCTAAGTCTATAATTTGTTGGACCCTTGGATATACTAAAACATATTGGGAAGTTAGCATACGAGCTAGCCCTACCCCCGAACCTGTAGCAAGTTCATAACGTGTTCCACGTATCAATGTTAAGGAAGTGTAATTCGGATGCCAGATAAATAGGGGCATATGAGCGCATAGACATGCAACCTGACGTAACCTATATGGAGCAACCAGGAAGGATTATAGAGTGAAAAGGAACAAGTGCTTAGGAGAAGGGTTATCAAACTATTCAGAGTTTGATGGAAGAACCACAATGTGGGAAAATTTACTCGAGAGTTAGAAAGTGCAATGCTAAGAAAGTATCCCTATTCATTTTCTATCTGATTCCGGGACGGAATCCTTTTAAGGAGGGGAGACTGTAATAACCCCAATTTTTGGAAATTTTTGAAACCCTTATGAATAGTGATTTTGCAGATTATGCTGAATGAGAAAACTTTTCATGCCACACTATGTAGGGATTCTGTTATTGATCTTCTGGGATATTATCAGTACTCTATGTGGTATATAAATGTATGTAAAGATCGTCAGAATCCAATTCCGAACACTTTGATTTTTCCCGGAAATCCACTAGATACGGAAAGAATTGAGTATAAGGTAACAGGATAAAAAGGATTTAAATTAAAGGATTATAAGAGAGGATCATAAAAGGAATATAATGTATTGAGAAAGGTTAAGGAAACCCAAGTAATAAGATCCCGGGTATGATCCCTCAAACGATAAACGAAAACGAAAGTTAAGCGAACCGTATAACAGATCAGCGGTCATTAGACAAACAATTAGGAAGTTAATCAAGGAGGTTAGGGATGATGAGGTCATCCAACCAATAAGGAGAGGACAAGTAAGGGATGATGACACAATAAGGTGATGTAAGCATGACATAGGAGGGAAGGAGGTGTGGATGAATGATAACCACATAAAGTTCAAGGTTATTAAGGTAATTAACCACAATCTAAACAAAAACAACCAACCAAAAAACAAATCAAAGCAAAAAAACACAAAAATCTCTCTTTCTCCAAGCTTGTTCTCGGCTTTTCTTCTTTTTCAAAGAAGAAATTTTCAAAAATCAAGTTCCAAGCATTGTTAAATCACAAGGTTATTATCTAAGGTTCCTTGTACATAGATATGGATGTCCTATAAGTTTAAGCTTCTAATTCCTTCACAATCTCTTCCAATAAATCAAGGAAGAAGATGGTGAATAGTAACCTTCAAGAAATAACTTTGGTTTTCTTGATTTTTTATGAAAGTTCAAGGTAGCTTAAGCATAGATCAAGGCTTCCATGGGAATTGCAAGGATCTTTCATTGATTAAAAGCTCCAAGGAAGGTATAAACTCCAAACCCTAGCTTTAGTTTTGAGTAATTAGGAATGAATATGATTGATATAGTATATTTGAAGCATGATTCTTGTTTGTTTAAAGTTTGGTTGAGTTTGTAGAGATTAGTGGGTTTTGTGGTATTTTTGGAGTTGTAAATCTTGATAATTAGTTAAAGAACTTAAGTAATGCTTTTAGTTCATGTGGGGAATAAGTATAAATTGTTAATGTTGAGTTGTTGGGTCTGTTATGATGTAGTATGGATGTAGTTTTGATTTGGTTGTGATTGTGGATTGATTGGTGGTTGAATTGGAATCGTATAAAATTTGGGAAATCGCGTAAACATAGCCGCCGTAATGCCCGATTTACCGTAGACTGTTTTGTTCTTAATATCAGAACCCTTGAACTCACTGTTAGGTTTTTACCATTGCCATGTTTAGATAGTTCATGTTACGAGCTTCGTTTTGATATGTGGTTCGTTTGATTCCGATTTACGGTTTAGGAGAAACGACCGTTTTAAGTAACGATGTTTCGCGAACGAAACATTACCCCTCGCCTTACTTTGAAACCTTGGTTAAGGACCTTAAATGACTAATTGGGGTAAGAAACAATTATGTAAAGTGGATTAGGCAGTGGTAAGGTACTCGCAAAAGAATCGCCTTAAAACCCTTAATGGTTAATTTATTAAAAATAGTGGAGCCGAGGGTACTCGAGCGACTTAAGTAAATCGTTAAGCGCGAAAGCGAACATTAGGACTTTAAATGGTTAAAGTCTAGTTTCTTAAGCGACCAGGGTCTAATTCCGACTTATGTTGTTGTTCATAGGTTATCGGACCCACTCTAAGCTTAAGCTTATCCGGGAGCACTCAGGCAAGTTTTTTACCCGAATAACTGTTATTGTGATGTATATGTGTATATGCATGATCTTGCGATAAATGCATATTTGTTATTAGCAAATTCTTGCGATATATTGTAGCATGTGATATGGTATATATGCATGCCTGTTTCGTATTCTTGATACATATATCTGTTGATTCAGTTGATAATACCTATGCTAGAGATAAGCGGTAATTTGCATATACCCTTAGTATAGGGGACCCAAAGGTGAAATTTTTTCTAAAACCGGGAGTCGATGCTCCCGAGTATATATATATATATATTTATATATATATGAATAGTTTTTAAAACTTTGAATCAAATAAGGTTTATTCGATAACCTTATTTTATTAATGAATATTATTTTGAATATTCATTCGAGGACTTATGATTCCGTTTATTTTACTAATGAATATTATTTTGAATATTCATTCGAGGGCTTATGACTCTGTTTATTTAATTTAATGAATATTATTTTAAATATTCATTCGAGGGCTTATGACTCCGTTTACTTTATTTAATGAATATTATTTTGAATATTCATTCGAGGACTTAAGACTCCGTTTATTTTACTATTGAATATTATTTGAATATTAATTCGAGGGCTTATGACTCTGTTTATTTTATTAATGAATATTATTTTGAATATTCATTCGAGGACTTATGACTCCGATTAATTACTAATTATTATTCTTTATTTTATTAAGGAATAATGTGTCGATAATCAAACTCACTTTTGATTATTCAAATAAAGATAATACTTTCGTATAAGTATATCTTTGGTTATTTAATATTAATTGCAAGTATAAGTTTTAAAACTTCTACTTCAATTATTTTTATAAAGATTATTCTTTATGAGAATATTATTTAAATAATAATATTCAGATATTTTCTAATATATTGGGACTGATTTATTTTATTAAATCAGCATCACCCCAAACATTCTTAAAAATGTTTTGCGAGTCTTCAAAATGATTTTTAAAAGTTAGAGCGGATCCAAAAACTCATTTTTATATTTAAGATCCTCCTTTCGAAGGGGATTTAAATACTCGCTCAAAACCTGAAGGATCCGGCTCTGTGGTGTGTTTTATATTCGCAACAAGGTTGGTGTCTTGATAAAAGAATTTTGATTACTTATCCAACACTCGGGAAGTAAAATTCTTGGAACAAGTTAATCCATTAACAGGCATCGCCTGGGAAATATCGGTGAGTTTTCCTTTCCAACTAGATACGACTTCTTGGTGGAGCCGTATCAACAAGTTTTTACTTGGGGAAAGTGGGGACGAGCTTTACGTTTCAGAGTCATGGATTTCATCTGAACTAGGAGTGGCGTAAGTGGTCGAGTAGCGCCGGCCCAGCCTTATTATATTGGCCCAAATGGCCTGGAAGTTCCGCTATGGCGGTCCATTCCTTAGGAGTTCAGTGTTCGGTTGACAAGTAAATCCGACAGGTTCTCCTCTACATGTAGAAAATGGTGGGGTTGCACTACTACGACTGATCATCGTAAGTGGTCTTCCTGGCGCGGTAAACACCCGTAATGAGTTCATCATCCAATTGGATATTTCTGCAACACTACCCAGAGCACTTCGATAGAAAGGCTACGGTTGGGCGATTGTTGAGTGTTGGCAGGGTCAAGTTTTCAAAATGATGTTTGCATCAAATGAAGTATCTCGTAACTTCATTTTATTTTGATGATATTTTAAAGATTGAATCTATTCAAGTATTATCTTGTAGTCTCATCTATGTGATAAACTTTTGAACTAATTATAACTTGAACGGTGGTAGTTCAAGTAGTATTTGGAAAAGATATAAGTATATTGGAGTATCTTGTAACTTCATCTTTTAAACTTATATCTAGTAAATGATTATCTTATGCATGTCAAAGATTTTCAGAAAAATATTGAGACAAGGTTAGATATATGAGATCACCTTGCAACGATAGTTTTATACAGTTATAAACTGGAACTCTGTGTATATTATGCATGGAAGAGGACTTCCAAGATTTTGAAAAGTATATATGTATATATACTGAATATTTTTCGACTTCATCGCATTAAGATATCAAACTTGGTTCATTTCTTTTGACCAAGACTTTCATGAGTACTATGAGAAGGCTCATATACTGTAAATCATTATACATATTATTTTGGTGGGCTTGCTGCTCACCCTTGCTTTCTTCTTTCATCACACAACATCAGATAGAAAAGATGAACATGACCAAGCTCCCAATTCGCGAGCGGATAGGAAACGTTCCGCAGTTTCCTATAGGCATTGATGTCGCTGTAGCTGAGGTAGGAACTACCAATAGGCTAGGCTTCAACTTTTGATGTACCAGATTTATGTATATTTATGAATTGTAATAATGGCAAAGAAATGTAAATTTATTCAGAAACCCTTTTAAGGTGTATTGGCATATAATTGTGGAATAAAACGACTTGTGATTATTTTTGGATATTCATCTCTGAGACTATAACTTGTGGTGTGTGTGTTTATTGTGGGGTCACAGTACAGAGTAGTTGATTATTTATTAAGATTGGGTGTTATTAAGGGAAATGGAACTCGTGACAGCCCGGATCCCCGACTCCGGATTTGGGGGTGTTACATGTATCATTTGCGTGTTACACTTAAGTCCCTCACTAAAGAAAATGCTAAAATCAAAGAAAACAACTTGTTTTTGAGTGAGAGGAATAATGTGCTTGAGTCTCAGTTTGTTGAGTTTGAGAAACTAAAAATTGAGTGTAGAATTGCCAAGGAGGAATTAACTGAGTCCTTGAAAAAGGAAGAAATTTTAAAGAAGCAGCTCGATCGTGAACAGAAGGTGATTAAAGCATGGAAAACATCCAGAGATGTTCATGCTCAAATCACCAAGGTTCAAGGAATTGAGTCTTTTTGTGATGAAGCCTGGAAAAAGAATAAGGAGAAACTAGAACCTATTTTGGTAGATGGATTGCTGACAGATGTAGACTCGACGGATGATGAGGACTATCCGTCGGATAACAAAAAGTGTTATCCGTCGAATGATAAAAATCCTCATCCGTCGGCTGTGAGCAAACCCATCAGCAAAGCCAAATTAACCAAGCTAAATGAAAAGTATGGGTCTGTTTCTAAGAACTTTGTTTCAGGAGAGTCAAGTCAAGCCAAGAAAGGGAAGAAGGCTAATGTTGGTCACATGACTGTCAAACAGTTAAGTGACAGAATTGAGAAGATAGAGGTAAAAACAGAGACTAAAAGGAAAAACAATAGGAATGGTAAAGTAGGGATTAACAAACATAATAACTACACACCTGACAAATATGCTCCTAGAAAAATCTGTGTCAAATGTGGTAGTGTAAATCATTTGTCTGTTAATTGCAAATCTGCCATGGCTACTCCCATGTCTGTTCAGCCTCAATTCTCTAACATGAATGCCATGCCTCCCATGCCTGTTAATGCTATACCTACACAGAACATGAATGCACAGTTTGCTAATATGCCATTTGCACCTAATCCATATTATGCTGCATACAATATACCTCAAATGCCATTTAGCATGCCTTACTGGAATAACATGTTTGCACCAAGCATGCCATTTCCAGTTAGCCATAACATGCATGATAATTCTGTTGCATCTAGTGGTTTCAAAGGCCCAACCCAAATGACTAAGGAAGAATCTGAAATTCCTAAGTCAAATGAGTTAAGACCTAAGAAACAGAAGAAGAAAGCTAACAAGGCAGGACCCAAGGAAACTTGGGTACCAAAATTAACTTGATTTGATTTTGATGTGTGCAGGGAAATAGAAGGAATCTTTGGTACTTGGATAGTGGTTGTTCAAGACACATGACTGGTGATTCTACCCTTCTCACAGTGTTTGAAGAGAGAGCTGGCCCAATTATCACTTTTGGAGATGACAGCAAAGGTTATACTGTGGGATATGGCTTGATTTCAAAGGACAATGTCATCATTGAAGAGGTTGCCTTAGTGGATGGTCTCAAACACAATCTGTTGAGTATCAGCCAGCTTTGTGATAAAGGCAACTCAGTAACCTTCAACAAAAAAACCTGTGTTGTGATTAATAATCAAAAAAACAAAGTGGTTCTCACTGGTGTGAGAAGAGGAAATGTGTATCTAGCTGACTTCAACTCAACTAAAGCAGAATCTGTAACTTGTCTTCTCAGTAAAGCAAGTCAAGATGAAAGTTGGCTATGGCACAAGAAACTATCCCACTTGAACTTCAAGACCATGAATGAGCTAGTAAAGAAAGAGCTAGTTAGAGGCATTCCTATGGTGGAGTTTACAAAGGATGGACTATGTGATGCCTGCCAAAAAGGGAAGCAGATTAAAACATCATTCAGGATGAAACTTGATTCAGCAATTGAAGAGCCTCTACAACTGCTTCACATGGATTTGTTTGGACCAGTCAATATATTGTCAATCTCAAAGAAAAGATTTTGTCTAGTAATTGTAGATGATTTCTCAAAGTTCTTTTGGACCTATTTCCTAAAGTCCAAGGATGAAGCTAGTGAAATCATCATCAATCATATAAGGCAAGTTAACAATCATCCTGATTTCAAAGTTAGAAGAATCAGGAGTGATAGTGGAACTGAGTTCAAGAACTATGTCATGAGAGCATTTTGTGAGGAAAATGGAATCTTGCATGAGTTTTCAGCAGCAAGGACTCCACAACAGAATGGAGTAGTGGAAAGAAAGAATAGATCTCTTATTGAAGCTGCAAGGACAATGCTTGAAGAATCAAAACTACCAACATACTTCTGGGCTGAAGCTGTAAACACTGCACTCATCTGCTTTAGCATCAAACTTCCCCTTTTGATCAGTTTGATTTCTCAGAATATAGCATTTACAGCCAAAGACATGAAGAAAGTTCAGAGTTGGCTTCTTGTTCTTATATAATTGATAAGGTGTCATGCATCTTGCTTGATTAATCAGAGAGATGTTCTGAGTGTAGCATTTTGTTGGATATGCTGTTGGTAAAGCATATAGAGTCTACAATCTAAGAACCAACATTGTTGTTGAATCTATACATGTTGTGTTTGATGATAGAAAGATTGAAGGACTAAAAGATGGAGATTACCATGAGAGCCTCAAATTCGACAATGTTGAGATGGTCAGTGATGAAAGTGATGATGAGAGTGATCAAGAAGCAGTGTCTAGGGATAATGCAGACAAATCTACTACAAATGAAGCACAAAACTCAACATCCGTCAAGTTACATAACGCTTCATCCGTCGGAAGGCAATTTGTATTATCCGTCGGAAGATAACCTGCCTCATCCGTCGATACTCAAAATTCACCATCCGTCGGGTTATCAAAAGGAGCAGGAAGTCAAGGCAGATCACCCACAGAAAGCACCCCAATCTCAAATCAAAGATCCACAAACTCAGGGGGAGTTTCTAGCAATCAAAACTCAATCACACATCAAGACAACATTGAGGTCTCTTCATCTAGGGCTAATCTACCTCAACCAAGAAAATGGACAAAAGATCACCCCTTTGAACTGATTATTGGTGATGTTTCTTCCAGAGTTCAAACCAGGAGAGCAACTCAAGAAGAATGTCTATACAGCAGCTTCATGTCTAAGGAAGAACCAAAGAAGGTAGAAGAAGCCTTGTTAGATCCTGATTGGATTTTAGCTATGCAGGAGGAGCTAAACCAATTTGAAAGGAATAAAGTATGGAAGCTGGTACCCAAGCCTACAAGAAAGAATCCAATAGACACCAAATGGGTATTCAGAAACAAGATGGATGAAAATGGCATAGTAGTAAGGAACAAAGCAAGATTGGTTGCTAAAGGTTATTGTGAGCAAGAAGGAATAGATTTTGATGAAACATTTGCTCCTGTTGCAAGGCTTGAAGCCATCAGAATCTTCTTAGCCTATGCAGCCCATGCCAATTTCAAGGTCTATCAAATGGATGTCAAAAGTGCCTTTCTGAATGGAGATTTGGAGGAAGAAGTGTATGTAAGTCAACCTCCTGGCTTTGAAGATCCAAATTTCCCAGAGTATGTCTATTATCTACTGAAAGCACTTTATGGACTGAAGTAAGCACCTAGAGCCTGGTATGACACTTTATCAAAGTTCCTTTTGGAAAATCACTTTATAAGAGGTACTGTAGATAAAACTTTATTTTTCAGAAATGTGAATGGCTCTAGCATACTTGTTCAAATTTATGTAGATGATATTAGTTTTGGCTCTACAGATGAGAAACTCTGTAAAAAGTTTGCTAAACTGATGCAAAGCAAGTATGAAATGAGTATGATGGGAGAACTAACTTACTTTCTTGGTTTACAAATTAAGCAAGTTAGTGATGGAATATTCATTAGTCAAACTAAATATATTTTTGATCTTTTAAAGAAGTTTGATCTAATGGATTGCACATCTGCAAAAACTCCCATGGCCACTGCAACTAAGCTTGAACTAAACACTACTGAAAAGTCTGTGGATATTTCAAGTTATAGAGGCATGGTTGGCTCACTTCTATACTTAACAGCTAGTAGGCCAGATATAATTTTGCTACATGTTTATGTGCTAGATTTCAGGCTGATCCTAGAGAGTCTCATCTGATAGCTATTAAGAGAATTTTCAGATATCTCAAAGGAACACCAAACCTTGGCATTTGGTATCCTAGAGATTCTGGTTTTGATCTAACTGGTTATTCAGATGCAGATTATGCAGGTTGCAGAATTGATAGAAAAAGCACAACAGGAACCTGTCAATTTTTAGAAGACAAGCTTGTGTCCTGGTTCAGTAAAAAGCAAAATTCAGTTTCTACTTCTACAGCTGAAGCTGAATATATTGCTGCTAGCATTTGCTGTGCACAGATTTTATGGATGAAAAATCAATTGCTAGACTATGGTTTGCAAGTTGAAAGGATTCCTATTTTATGTGACAACACCAGTGCAATTGCCATCACTGAAAATCCAGTGCAACATTCAAGGACAAAGCATATAGACATCAAGTACCATTTCATAAGGGAACATGTAATGAATGGTACTGTAGAGTTACATTTTGTTCCAAGTGAGAAGCAACTTGTAGATATTTTTACCAAGCCACTGGATGAATCCACCTTTTCTAGGTTGGTAAGTGAGTTAGGTATGCTTAATTACTCTTGAATTTATCTGAATTATCTTGCAAGTTGAAAAGTAGCCAGAAATTTAACTAATTTTTAGTCTTGGATGAAAATTTTGGCTAAGTCAAAATTTGCATCTCGACGGATGACCATTATCCATCGAGTTGAGTCATCCGTCGATATACAAATTGTAAATAAAAAAATTAATTACTTTTCTGGAGTATTTAAAGCTCGACGGATAACAGCTTATACTCATCCGTCGAAGTGTCTAAATCTTAATCGTTAATTCCCTGAACATTATCCATCGAGTATACTTACAGTTTGTAAGCATTACACGACAGATAATGGGTAGAATTTTTACAGTTTATTTTAAAACGGCTGTTTTAGGCAATTTCTTTTTGGTAATTTACTTCTCTTTATTATTTTTATCCGTTGATTTTGAGTAAAGTATAAAAGCTTATTTCATTCTAATCATTTTCTTTTATCACTCTCAAATTCAACTGTGTTATTTCATTCTCTCTCAAGCAAAAATCCTCTTTCTCTTCAAGCTTTTCTTCTCTAACAATGGCACCCGTAGTAAAGATCATGTCACAGACTGGGTTCATCTATGAGAAGAACAACTTCACTGCCTTGGTCAATAAGGGGATTCAGCAATCTGAAGACTATCACAAGATGCTGGACTTCGTGAAAAACTGCAAGTTAAGTTTTGCAATGCTGGAATCACCCACAATTTATTGTGAAGTTGTTGAGGAGATGTGGACAACATCAATCTACAACTCTACTGACAAAACAATCACTCTGACCATCAAAGGTAATGATTTCTGTATCAATAGTGATGTAATAAAAGCATATTTCAAGATTCCTGATGATAATGTAACTGCACCACACACTGACACTGATATTGTCAATATGCTCAATTCCATTCATTATGCACTTCCTACTGCAAAACTAAGTGAACTTAGAAGACTAAGTCTTAGGAAGGAATGGAGTTACTTGTGTGATGTAGTAACTAAACTCTTTTCTGGAAAAATCAGTAATTTTGATTCTGTGAACATTTCCATGCTTAACATGCTATACATGCTAGTTACAGACAAATATTACAATTTCAGTGACCTTGTTATGTATGAGTTAGGTTTTAAACTAGGTGACTTAGCCAAAAGAGGAAAGAATATTTACTATGCTAGATTTTTTATGCTTTTGGCTAACCATCTTTGTCAAGAGATTGAACTTGAGGACCCAAACAACAAATTAGCTTGTTGGGTTCAAGAGAGAAGAATTATTGCAGACTTGAACAGAGCCAACCATCACAAGGATGTGCCAATGTTCTATTTTCCTGTGATGCTAACACCTCAGGTAAGTGAGGTAAGTTCATCCAGCCCCTCAACTATTCCAATCTCTTCTATTTCTTTGACTTCATGCATAGCTATGACAACTGTGACAATGACCAAACAGTTGCCTACCAAAGCTGCCCAAACAACTGCAATTTCTAAATCCAAATCAAAGAAAACCCCCTCTGGTATCTCTCAAAAGATACCAGTTCAAAAATCTACCAAAGTCAAAGAGGGGAGTATGAAGGAGGGTAAGATAGGTGAGGGAAGGGGTGAACATCAAAGAAACCCCAATGATAAGGTTGGAGAGTTGAGTGAATCCCAGCCTAGCCACACTGCAGTTTCCCAACAAACTGTAGTGCTTAAAAAAGACAAAAGCTCATGTTAGGTCCCAATGTGTTTGTAGAAGGGGGGGTTGAATACAAACAGTACCAAATAATCGAATAAATGCGGAATAAAAAATGTGAAACAAAATTCAAGTTAAATAAAAATATTATTAAACTTGAAAGGTGTTACAACAACTGTATCGATTACAAGGTATTAATCTCAAATCAATTATCACAAATCTAGAATAAATTCGACATGAACTTTTTCTATTTTTGTAATAATTAGAATCAAATGCTAAACGCGATTTGAGATTAAGTTCTAGGGATTTTGATCCGCTAGATTGTTATACAAGAACAAGATAAATAATTCTAGTGGTTGAATTTAACATTAACAAACTAGAATTTAATCTTGATGATTTGCAGATGAAGAATAAAATGTTTCAAGGCGGCTGCTTTCTTTTTGTTCTTGGATGTTTTTTTTTGTGTTTTTTTGAATGACTTGGTCTTCTGCTTCTTTTATCAAACAGCCGAATGGAAAACTGATCTGGTATGACAATCCTTTGCTCAGTAAGACTTTCGGTGTGACAATCTTTAGAGCTAGCAAGACAATCAAAATGAACTAGCAAGACTTTCGGTATGACTATAGATTGTCATACCGATTGTCATATTAATTCAAATGAATTGTCTTGCTGAATTAATAAGTGATTTTAATCTAAATAATAATTCTATCAAGACACTCAACTGAATTAGCATGACTTTCGGTATGACTATCAATTGTCATACCGATTGTCATACTAGTACAATCAGTTGTCTTTTTAGAATTAAAACAGATTTTAACCAAATAAAAATTCTGAAAACCTTAATATTAATTCTGAATTAATTAATCAATTAATTCAATTAATCAATAAATTAATCTTTGCAGATATAATTTATTTTCTTAATTAAATTATATGACTTAATTAATTAATAGAAAATTAATACTAACCCTGAGCAACATCCATTCTTCTGACAATCTTCTGAAAATCACTGAGAATTATGAATCAATTCCACCACTTCAATGTTGACACTCGATGTACTGTCTGGTTCATGAGTGACTAACTTCCGTGACGTTTCTTCATGTGTTGACTTTGATACTCTGATTTTCTTCAGATTAAATCCTTGTAATTAATGATACTCTGACGAGATCTCTGTCACTTGATTAAATCCACGATCTTGATTTATATCACTGAGGCATGATCAACTTCTTGAACTTCTTCCAGTGAATTAACTCCTCAAGTCTGTAGATGAACCTTGTTTCTGAATCCTTTGACATATATTACTTTGCGAGATCTCTCTGACGGTCGATCCACTATTTACTTATTACATTCTTATTTGAGTTGAGTTGAATCCTCGAATATACAAATAGGCTATGACATATGACTTACAATCTCCCCCTATTTGTTTGTTAGACAATAACACATAAATACCTAGAGGATAACTCAACTAACAAATAAGAAAAAGATATAAACATACATGCAAAGTAAATAGCAGAAAAGTTCTGGATGAGATTTAACATTTTCCAGATTCCAAGTAGATGTTCCTCTAGACTGAACATATCTTCAAGTAGTTCCATCTTCATTTGTACAACCACATTTCCTGTTGAGAAGCCCATATCTCTTGCTTCTCCCCCTATGAGAATCAACTGATTAAACAAAATCACCTTCGTTTTACCACCTCTCCCGTACAATAGGATCCGCAGATAAAAACCAATGGTACTCCCCTAACAGCTTCTTCCCTTACTAGGAAATCACCTTGTGTTTACCACCTCTCCCGTACAATAGGATCCGTAGTTACAAACAACAATGGTGTGGTGTAGTGTACATATCTCTTGCTGGTAGATGTTCCTCTAGACTGAACATATCTTCAAGTAGTTCCATCTTCATTTGTACAACCACATTTCCTGTTGAGAAGCCCATATCTCTTGCTTCTCCCCCTATGAGAATCAACTGATTAAAGAAGATCACCTTCGTTTTACCACCTCTCCCGTACAATAGGATCCGCAGATAAAAACCAATGGTACTCCCCTAACAGCTTCTTCCCTTACTAGGAAATCACCTTGTGTTTACCACCTCTCCCGTACAATAGGATCCGTAGTTATAAACAACAATGGTGTGGTGTAGTGTACATTTTTAGGATCTTTTTCTTACTCCCTGCTATTTCTCCCCCTTAGTTGAGGAATCCTCCAAACTTTTACTTAAGCTTTTATCTCCCCCTTAAAGAAGGAATGTATGCCGTCGTCTGAAGGAGTTCTCATATTTCACTTGGTTGGAAAAGAAATAACAAGTAGTTTCTCTTTCTTCCTCACTGTGAGTGTGTGATTGTGTTTTAGTGTACCTCACATGTGTTTCACTCTTCTCTCCACTCGTGTTTACACTCTTTCTCACAAGTGTATCAGTCTTCTCTCATAGCTCCATAATCCAGCTGTACCTGCAAGGAAAATCACCTTAGCCATCCTTAAGGAGGTCACAGGTGGTGCAATGGGAGTTCGCAAATCCCCATCCTTGTTAAACTCGTCAGATAAATCTGAGTCATAATCTACAAGTTGCTAGTTTCCCTTTCAGGGTTCCAGATTTGAATTCTGGGAAGGTAAACAATGATCCAAAGAATTTAGCATAAAGATCAAGGTTCCCTTCTAATGTCTGTGAAGACATTTCCTTGTGACTCATCAGGTAATATCTGAATCATTGTCAACAAGTTGCCGATCTGCACCTATGTCAGATCTACTATCCGCAGATGCATCCAGGGGATTTAAGCCTGGGGAGGTAGACACTGACCATTGACATATGGCTTTTGGATCAGTATCCTCTCCTAACACCTGTAAAGGCAATTGGTCCACTAACGAACCTTGAACTATCGAATCTGACCTTAAAATGGTCGAAACTCTTATTTCCGTCAACTCATCCTTTGTGTGTGTAACCTCTCCTTGTGCATCAAGAATTGTTTATGTTTGAAGTGGTGACACTACATCGGATACCTTGGCCGACAGGCAAAATTCAATAGACTCACCCTGTTGAGAGAATGAATCTAGTAACTGTTTTTGTGCCTTTTCAGCCATTACATCTTTTTGAGAAGATGTATGGGGGCTAGCAGTTGTCTCGGTTTAAATACTACTCATCTATGTAGGAGACAGAGCTACTGGGTTGACTACAGAACCTTCCTTATGTGGTGCACTAGGCACTATCTCCCTCACACTCATTCATACTACTTTTAGTGGTAAGAGAGTGTTGGTTGGTTCTGTTTTTGTGTTTGTCTTTACAGTCTGGGATAGACGTTGTGGATTTTCAACCTCATGACTGTCAATGAAAGAAAGTCATTGGAGACTGAACCTGTAACACAGAATATATGGTAATAGAGAGAAAATGATTTACAATAGTGATTTCAAAAGATTTTACATGAAATAAGAAATCACTAATGTAGAAAGAAGTTTAATTTTGTTTTTCAATATGAATGAGTTTTTGATAAAACATTGATCACTTAGTGTAAAGTCTAAGTAATTCTCATTCATGTCAAAAGCTTACAAATATCTGCAACATAATGTTAACAACATATCATTGACCGATACTTGTCAAGTACTTTAGATACTAATTGTTATGTTGCATAATCAATATACCACTGCACATATAAAACAATATGATTGTGCTTAGTGATAAGATAGTTATTAATATGACGACTCTACTTATTCATATAAAATTATAACTTCTGTTAGAGTGCCATACCATGTCCTTGACGATTGCTTGAGCAGTATACTAGTTCATACCAACCTGAAGTGAGATTGTGAAGAAGAGATTGCATAGTCCAATAGATCTGCAGCTGCAAAGTCCATGAACTGTGGTGCACTGACTTCTTCTTTTAACTCACCAATCAGGAGTACACTTGTACACATCTTACTAGAGTACAATTCCAAGTGTAATGTGCAGCAGGTGCCTGATATGTCGTAATATTCTCAAGTCTCGTCACTGGTGCTATATGTTAGATACTGCTTCCTGATAATAACCTAGCACAATATACAAAATTACAATGATAACATTCCCAGCTTGCAAACAGCCATATCCCTCAGATAAACCTTTGCTGTTATCTCCAAAGGTAACCAGGGGGCCAGCTTTCTCAATCCTCATTTGATAGCAGGGCTCTATCTCCGGTCATATGTCTTGATGATCCACTGTCAAGAATCCACACTACCGGTTACACCTGTTTAATGCCCTGCAATTCAAATGGATTAGACCTTCTTCGGAACCCAAACTTGGTTAGGCCTGACATACTTGTAGAATTGTCCTTTGTCAGGCAAAACAACATTTTTAATTTTAACGATCTCAACATCCTCAATGACTGAACATTTGACCTTGTAAATAGCCTTAACAAATTTCTGTTTAAGCTTAGGCACAAATGTCTCCTTTCTAGCCTTAGAAGGACTAGCAGTCTTAGACCTATCATGCTTCTTGTTATTCACATGCTGACGAGGAGTAGTCTTATCATTAGACACATGCTTACCATTAAAATAAGCATACATCATATTAAAAGCACAAGACATACAATTAGCAACACCACATGCTTTATGAGAGTGATTAACAGCAGGTAATTTATTCATGGTAGACATGGAATTATTGTTATCCAACTCATGTGTGTCTGAGTTAGTCTCAGTTGCTTTCACAACTTTGACTGGAACTTTCGACTCACTTGACTTGGAAACAATCTTCTCATTAGCATGATCTTCAGCACGTATTTCTTCATGAATAACAGAAGAGGTCGCATCAAATGGTTCAGCAATTGATGCTTTATAGAGGGGTTCATCAACACCCTTAAGCACATGTGGTACTTCCCTCCCTTTAGCACAGACATGAGGAGGGGAGTTTATGCCTAATTCTCCAATAGCAGCATTGTAATCATAACCTATTCCAGATGTTTGATTAACAGCTTGCTTACTGTAGAACTCTTTAGCCTTCGAACAAGAATTGAAGTAGGCTCTAACCTTAGTCTCAAGACCGGTGATCTTGTCTTTGAGAATAGTTTCGAGTTTTCTATAACAGTCAACTCTATTCTCTAGAAAAGATACCTGTTCTTTTAATTTGTCTTGATTAATGTGCACAAGTCTTAATTCATTGACCTCTTTCTCAAGGTCTGTGATCTGTAAACTTAACAGTTCATTATCACGACGTGCACAATCTAAGTTACCTCTTAGATGATAAACCATTTCAGCATCAGAAAGTTTTACCTCTATTCTTGACGATGAAGCTTTTCCATCAATAGCCATAAGAGCAAGATTTCCTTCATCTTCATCTTCACTGTCAGTATCATCCCAGCTTCTTCCCTTTGCCAGATAAGCCCTTTCAGAGTTCTTTCTTACTTGCTTTGGCTTCCTACATTCTGTGGCAAAGTGTCCCAACTCATTGCAGTTATAGCATCTAATGGTGCTTCGATCAACCATCCCTGTTTTGTACCCACCACTGCTGGTGTTAGAGGATGAAGATCCACCTTTCTGGAATTTGTTGTAGTTGGACTTGTACTTAAGCTGGGGATTCCTCCTGAATCTGACATGGGAGAATCTCTTGATAATTTGGGCCATTGATTCATCTTCCAATTGCTCCAGCTCTTCCAAGGAATAAAAATCATCACTTGATTGATTTGTAGTAGGAGGATCATATTCTGCCACTAACTCATTTTCCTCACCCTTGGAAAACTGTACCATTCTTTCTAACTGTTGAGATTGTTGTTGTTGTTGACCTTCAGCTACAAGTGCAGTAGATGTGCTGACCATTCTATCCTTCCCGTAGACTTCCTTCTGTTGAATCTGCTCCAACTCATAGGTTTTTAACACTCCATAGAGCCTGTCCAAAGAAATCTCACTCAGATCTCTAGCTTCTCTAATGGCAGTGATTCTATGTTCAAGATGAGCTGGCAGTGTTAAAAGGAACTTTTTGTTGACCTCCCTGATTGAATAATACTTTCCATTGATGTTCAGGTTGTTGATCAACGCATTGTACCTCTCAAACACTTCAGTAATTCCTTCTCCTGGATTTGATTTGAAATGTTCATATTCAGAGGTTAGGATTTCCAACTTGTTCTCCCTAACTTCCTCTATGCCTTCATTAATCACCTCAATAGTTTCCCACATGTGTTTGGAATTTTTACAGTTCATCACATGTCTGTTGATCAAGGGATCAAGGGAATCAATTAATATTAATTGAAGGCTGGCATCCAAGGAGGCTTCTTCCTTCTCAGCAGGAGTAAAATCTTCAGGCTCTTTTGGATAGGTTCTAGCTTCAGTAGTCACCACACCATCTATTATTACCTCCGGTTCAATAACCATCGGAGTTTTTATACCCTTCTTTAACAAGTTTGAATATTTGGGATTTGCAACTTGTAAAAATAATAGCATCTTCTTCTTCCACATGATATAATTCTCTTTATCAAATTGTGGAATTTTAACGGTTCCAACTTTATGTGAAGTCATTATGAATTTTTGAATAAATAAAAATTCAAGGAGTTGAAAAATCACAAAAGTCTAGGATCTTGATTTGTTCGTTAATCAGAAGGCTCTGATACCAATTGTTAGGTCCCAATGTGTTTGTAGAAGGGGGGGGGGGGGTTGAATACAAACAGTACCAAATAATCGAATAAATGCGGAATAAAAAATGTGAAACAAAATTCAAGTTAAATAAAAATATTATTAAACTTGAAAGGTGTTACAACAACTGTATCGATTACAAGGTATTAATCTCAAATCAATTATCACAAATCTAGAATAAATTCGACATGAACTTTTTCTATTTTTGCAATAATTAGAATCAAATGCTAAACGCGATTTGAGATTAAGTTCTAGGGATTTTGATCCGCTAGATTGTTACACAAGAACAAGATAAATAATTCTAGTGGTTGAATTTAACATTAACAAACTAGAATTTAATCTTGATGATTTGCAGATGAAGAATAAAATGTTTCAAGGCGGCTGCTTTCTTTTTGTTCTTGGATGTTTTTTTTTGTGTTTTTTTGAATGACTTGGTCTTCTGCTTCTTTTATCAAACAGCCGAATGGAAAACTGATCTGGTATGACAATCCTTTGCTCAGTAAGACTTTCGGTGTGACAATCTTTAGAGCTAGCAAGACAATCAAAATGAACTAGCAAGACTTTCGGTATGACTATAGATTGTCATACCGATTGTCATATTAATTCAAATGAATTGTCTTGCTGAATTAATAAGTGATTTTAATCTAAATAATAATTCTATCAAGACACTCAACTGAATTAGCATGACTTTCGGTATGACTATCAATTGTCATACCGATTGTCATACTAGTACAATCAGTTGTCTTTTTAGAATTAAAACAGATTTTAACCAAATAAAAATTCTGAAAACCTTAATATTAATTCTGAATTAATTAATCAATTAATTCAATTAATCAATAAATTAATCTTTGCAGATATAATTTATTTTCTTAATTAAATTATATGACTTAATTAATTAATAGAAAATTAATACTAACCCTGAGCAACATCCATTCTTCTGACAATCTTCTGAAAATCACTGAGAATTATGAATCAATTCCACCACTTCAATGTTGACACTCGATGTACTGTCTGGTTCATGAGTGACTAACTTCCGTGACATTTCTTCATGTGTTGACTTTGATACTCTGATTTTCTTCAGATTAAATCCTTGTAATTAATGATACTCTGACGAGATCTCTGTCACTTGATTAAATCCACGATCTTGATTTATATCACTGAGGCATGATCAACTTCTTGAACTTCTTCCAGTGAATTAACTCCTCAAGTCTGTAGATGAACCTTGTTTCTGAATCCTTTGACAGATATTACTTTGCGAGATCTCTCTGACGGTCGATCCACTATTTACTTATTACATTCTTATTTGAGTTGAGTTGAATCCTCGAATATACAAATAGGCTATGACATATGACTTACAGCTCACTTCTAGCTGCATCCTCCCAAAAGGATGTGGCTATTGAACAAAGCTCTCATCCAAGAGCACAGGCCAAGAGGGTTAGGGACACAAGCTCACACCAAACTTACACTAGAAAGAAGAAATCCAAAACAACTGGGGATGCACAGGGCACACACTTAGTGTAAACTGGTGCTAAAGACACAGTCCCTGCACCTTCTCAAATTCAGATTGATGTGGCTCCAATAAATGTGGAGTCACAGCCAAAATCTCTCATAATAGAAGCCACAGAAACACAATACTCACCAACTAACTCACTGGAAGTGGACATGATAAACACTTCAATTCCTGATTCCCCTTCTTTAACTCTGTTGGGGAAGCCAAAATCTAGTGCAAGTGAGCATCATCTTTTAGATGATTTGTTGGCTCACTTGCCAATTCTTTCTGATTGTATTGTGACATCTGTGCCTCAAATAACTTCAATCAACACAGAGTCAACAATAGTTTCTCTTCCCACCTCATTCATTTCTACTCTCTCGATGGATATTGCTCATCCGTCGAGTAGTGATTGTATCCCGACGGATAAGCTTAACAGCAGTTATCCGTCAGATAGCTTTACCACTCACCCAACGGATATCACTTATCCGTCGAGTGTCTCTGCACAACTTTAAACTTTAATAATTTCAAGTGCAGAAGATTTGGTGGTAATACAATCACTCTTAGGACTGAGAGAGGAGAGTGCATTGAGTGAGAGGCTGGGTTGCTCCCAGGCAAAAGGAGAGGAAAAGAGTGAATCTCAGCAATCCATTCATTCAGGATTGGCAAAAGTGAGTGAGAGGAGTCCCACCTTAGTAGGTGAAGGTGAGGGTGTGAGGGTGGGGAGCCAGGGTGAGACCCTGATGCAACAAAAGACAAAATATGAGAGAAAGGCAGGTACTGGAGAAATAAGGATGGAACCAGCCATTGCTAGTGAGTCAATGATTGTGGATGATGCTGAAAAGGAAAGACAATTTCAGCAACATTACAAAGCTGTAATTGATAACATTTCCTTGTATGCTGACACTTTTACTCACCCTGTTTCAGCCTATCAACTGTTGGCTGCTCAGGGCAATGTGGAGGCAGAGCAGACTTTGAATCTAGTGCACACCACATAATCTCTTCAAAGAGATAAAGCTGCTGTGAACATAATGCCTTCTCAAGCTGGAGAGCCATCTGAAGAATTTAGAGTAAATTCTGATGATGATGACTCAGGTTCTTTGGATGGAAGCATGAACTTAGGGGGAGCTGAAGGCCCAAGTTCTGCTTTCAGTTTACCTAAATGGGCATGGGCAAAGGAATTTTCACCAGGGCAATTTGAGGTGTCTTTGGTAAAATAAGTAATAGCTATTCAGCAGGCCCTTCAGGAAGCTTCAGATGCTGGTACCAAGGCTGTTCTTCAAGCTCACCTAGACTCTTTACATTTAATGAAGATCCAACACTCAAGACAGAATCTCAGTGTGGATGAATTGAAAAAGGAGATAGCTGACTTAAAGACATATAACTCTGAGAAGCTGGATTCAATAATGCCATATGGTACCATGCATGATCTATTACTAAGATTAAGGAGAGAATCAGATTCTGACAAGAAGATAGCCAAGCTGGAGAACAGAGTTCAGGTTATTGAGAATTCAGTGGCTCTACTTCTTCAAAATAACAGACTCTGAAAAATCTTCTTATGCAACTGGCTAAAGCACAAGGCCTAACTCCTCCACTTGATGATAACAAAAAGGGGGAGAGAGAATCAAGTAAGGGGGAGAAAGGTCCAACTGAGGGGGAGAAACTTCTAGTTCAAATCAGCAAAGTAATTGTACCTTCAATTACTATCTCCAAGCCACCAGTTGTAGATGGTATAGATCTTATAAATGCAGAAGCAGCAAATTTGAAAGATGCTGATAAAGGAGAGTTGACTCTGATCAACTGGAAAAAGATTGATGAGGAAATACATAAAAAGTTTCAATTAGTCAAGGAACCAGATCAGTCAGCCATCCATCACTCTCATGTCAAGCCAATCAATGTGAATGAGATGAGCATGAACTATCTGGAGAAAGGACAATCTTCCTGCATCAAGACTACAAAGGCTGAGATAATTCTTAAACCAAGGGCAAAATATCCAAAGTTATCTTTGAAGAACCCTATGGATTCTGTGTATGAAACACCCAAGCCTGATGAAAAGAAGCTTATGTCAAGATCTATTCTCCTCTATAAAGATCCAGCTGATTCAGCCTCAAGAAAGAGAATTGCAAAGATATTCAGAAATGGGAAGGAAATTTGTGTGGTAGCTGGACATCCACAATTTGCTCATGCAAAGGAAGAAGAAAAAGCCAGATTGAAGCAGGAAAAGAGGCAAGCTGCTCTAGATGCAAAGAAATCTAAACAAAAGAAAGAACAGTTTGCTATCTTGGCCAAGCTACAGGCTGTGAATTCTTCTCAACAAATTCCCTCTCAACCATCTCAAGCTACTGAATCAGAGAAGAAGATTGAAGAACAGAAGAAATCCCCAAGAAAGAAAGAACTGGCTAAAAGAACAAAAAGAAAGTTGGATGTTGTTGACAAGGAATTGGAAGATCAATTTCCAAAGGAATCCACTCAAGCTGAAACTCAAGCATCAAAGCCCTCTGTGGTGTTTGAAGACATAAGGGTGGTGGACCCCTACAGGAACATACATGGAGAGCCTATTGTGCCAAAGGATGAGCCAATAGAGTGGGATAAATTACCAATTCCTGACTTTAACTTGCCAATTCTTACTAAGCCAAGAAGGACAAAATCAAGGGCAGTCAAGAAAGTGAAGTTGTCACCTCTCAAATCCAAGTCAGTAGTCAAAGCTCAACCCAAGGTCAACAGGGGAGACTACTTATACTTGTGTGACATCAAAGAATTCTCAGATCTAAACCTTTATCTGGAGGATCTGGATGAGGTAAGGGCAATTGATGCATACAGAAACCTACCTGAAAGGTTGGTGTTCAAGTACAAAGGGGGAAGGGAGATTCAGTGGCCTCTTCACACGATACTTCAAGAAAGCCAAGCTGTGTTGATCAAAGTCTATTCATCCTTCAAGAAAAACTTTGGGTTCAATGTAACTGCAAGAAGATTAGTATTGAAGAAGATTGAAGAGCTAAGGAGTGTTAGAGCCAAAGATGCACTACCCAAAACTCTTATCATCCCATACACAGGGAGAAGAGTGCATCTAAGGCCCTACTGGCTGATGGAATTCATGGATGATAAGGGTGTGAGAAGATTCTTCAGATTAGAAGACCAATTGAGTATCTCTAGCAATGAGACTCTCTTGGAAATACAAGAAATATTAGATCTCTCAGAATCTGATTAATTAGAATTCCACAGACAGCTCCAGAATCAAATTGAAGAAAACAACAGAAAGCTTGGAAGAAGATCCAGACCTTCAAGAAACTAGAAAAATCTGCTCAGGCTAGAGGAGCATCTTGAACTGACTGTGAGCCAAACCTTGTACATTTTGTTTAAATTGATGCACTTTCAGTTCTATCTACTTATCTTTAAAAATATATGTTTGGATGTTTTGTTATCATCAAGTATCTCTTAATTTATGGCTACAATTCCAGTAGACATAAATTGGGGGAGATTGTTGTGAATATGTTGTGTACTTGATGATTACCTAAACAAAACATCTAAGTAGATTTTACTTAGTGAAATAATGTAGCACTCGACGGATAAGAATTATAGTCCCAACGGATAACTCATTATAGTCCCGACGGATGATTAACTTATTATCCATCGAGTGAGTAGCTTATGTAATAATAAGTTTGTAGCACAGTGTTGTATGCACCTTTGTATAGAATCTGTAGTAGCATATAAGTCATGTTGACTTTAACTAGATATGCAGAATAGGTTGATTAACTGTACATAAGCAATGTCTTGTAATTCTGTATAAGTGAAATGAAGTCAAGTGCCAAAATAGCTACCAACGGATGATTAACAAAGCTTCGATGGATGATCAAATGACTATCAACGAATGTTTAACATAGCAGTCGACGGATGATCAATTAAGTCGTCGACGGATAATCAATTAAGTCATCGACGGATGATCTGAAAGTCGACGGATGATCATATCAAGATTCAAACATCAGTTGAACAGTGAAAGCTAACACACAGCCTTTGAGTTGGATACAAGTACACTGTGGAAGCCCATTAACTGGGTAATAGAGGACAAAAAGCAGCAAAGATCAAGACTGTTAGATTTTATATTTGTTCAGTACTTTTGACTTTGTAATCTTGGTAATATATAAACCAAGAGAGTAGTAAATAGAAAAATAACTGAGATAGCTAACAAACAACAATAGAGAAATCTTTGTAAGCATTATCTTTAGCATTTCCTCTGTTCTTAGCAGTTCTATTTGTGTAAGTAGCTGTGAGCATTTCTGCACACAGAGTCCTCTCGATATATTAAATATATCTCTGGTGGAATTGTTTAAATCCACCAGAAAGTTTTTTAAAGACTCTTGTTTTTAATTACTTATGTTTTGATTCATTCAAGTTTACATTCCGCATTGTGCTAATCAAAACAAATATATTCTTAATCAAGTTGAACATTTTTATTTCAAGAAAAAGGTTCAAGAATTACATTCAACCCCCCTTCTGTAATTCTTGCTATATTGTTAAGGGACTAACAGACATGCATATAAACCATATCAGCATGCTCCAATATATCGCAAGATTTGCTAATTAACCATCATGCATCTATCACAAGATAATGCATATACATGTATACATTACAACAACAGTATAACGGGTAGAAAAAACTTGCCTGAGCGACTGGGGGTGATAAAAGGCTTGGGACGAGTCTGGTAACCTATAAACAACATATAAGTTGAAATTAAACCAAAGTCGCTTATGAATCTATACTTTAACCAATTAGACCCTAACGTTCGCTTTTGCGCTTAGATTCACTTTAGTCGCTCGAGTACCCTTGACTCCACCATTTTTAATAAATTAACCATTAAGAGTTTTAAGGCGATTCTTTTGCGAGTACCCTACCAACTGTCTAAACCAATTTACATAATTGTTTCATAATCCAATTAGTCATTTAAGGGCCTTAACCAAGGTTTCAAAGTAAGGCGAGGGGTAATGGTTCGGTCGCGAAACACCGTTACTTAAAACGGTCATTTTTCCTAAACCGTACATCGGATTCAAGCGAACCACATATCAAAACGAAGCTCGTAACATGAACTATCTAATCATGGCAATGGTTAAAACCTAATAGTGAGTTCACGGGCCTGATGTTAAGAACAAAAACAGTCTAAAGTAAATCGGGCATTACGACGGCTATGTTTACGCGATTACCAAATTTTATACTACTCCAAATCAATCCACAATCAACCCACAATCATTATTACAACCAAAATCCATCCATACACTACTACAACAGCCCCAACATCTCAAGATTTCCAATTTATACTACTTCTCAATCATGAACTAAGAGCTTACTTAAGTTCATTAACTAATAATCAAGATTTACAACTCCAAAAACATCACAAAACCATCCAATCTCTAAATACATAATATTCATGCCTCTCATGAAATATACTACTTATAACAAGCTCTTAACATTCAATAATAATGCTAGGTTAAGAGATTATACCTTCCTTGAGAGTAGGAGTAACTAATGAGCTTGAAATAACCTTGGAAAATCCTTACTAAAGCTTTATCTAAACAAAAACACAAGATCAAACTTTCAAGTTCTTGAAAAACACTATTTACTCTCTTCTTCCATGAATTATTGGAAGAGATTGTGAAGGAATTTGAAGCTTAGATTCATAGGATATCTATATCTATGTACAAGGAACCTTAGATAATTACGTCACTAATTAACAAGGTTTGGAACTTGAATTTGAATTTTTTCTTCTTTGAAAAAGAAATGAAGCTGAGAGCTTCTTATTGGAAAGGTGAAGTCAACTTTGTTTTTTGTGTTTTTGATTTGTTTTGCTTGGTTTTTTGTTTTTGTTTTGTTTAATTAACCTTTTAACCATGGTAAAATTTGTGTGGCTTGTAATCAACCAACAATTCCTTCCCTTTTGGTCATGCTTATGTCATCCTCCTATGTCATCTTCCCACACTTGTCCTCTTCTTGTTGGTGTGATGGAATCATCATCACTAACCTCTTTGATTAACTCCTAATTACTTGGCTAATGATCGCTGATCCGTTATACGGTTCGCTTAACTTTCGTTTTCGTTTATCGTTTGAGGGATCATACCCGGGATCTTATTACTTGGGTTCCCTTAACCTTTCTCAATACATTATATTCCTTTTATGATCCTCTCTTATAATCCTTGAATTTAAATCCTTTTTATCCTGTTACCTTATACTCAATTCTTTCGGTATCTAGTGGATTTTCGGAAAAAAATCAAAGTGTTCGAATTTGGATTCTGATGATCTTTACATACACTTATATACCATATAGAGTACTAATAAGATCTCAGAATAACAATAAAAAAACCTCTACAAAGTGTGGCATGAAAAGTTTTCTTATTCAGCATAATCAGCAAAATCACTATTCATAAGGGTTTACAAAAAGTCCAAAATTTTGGGGTTATTACAATGCCCTAGGTTCCGCTCGGAAATCTATAACCATAAACACAATTCATTTCGTTAGGTCTCGTTCTAATTTACGGCGACTCGCACTCATGCGCTACTTATTACGCACCCTCCCAAATTATTTTACCCTTATTATTCCTTTAAGTCTTTATTTACATCATGGTCACTTCCTTTTTCAAAGTATCTTAAGTTCATTTTAATTTTCGTCAGTCGGCTCCGCTTATGGATTCTACGGTTTCTAATCGCGCGATCTCGGCTCCGATATTTTTATAAAATTTAAAATAATTATTTTCTCTTGAAATTTTTATGGAAGTTAGGAAAATCAATATAATACTCTCTGTAAAATTTTCATGATTTATGAACATTCTTAAGTCGATCCTTTATATTTTCAAAGTTCGTAATTCGTAGCAGTTTTTGTCGCGTAAATCATTTTTAGTAAAATGGCCATAACTTTTGATCCGTAAATCGGAATGAAGCGATTCAAGAGCCTAAACGATCCTTATAAAATTTAATATCATAATAAAGGGTTATTTTTCAAGAAACTACAGTTGACATCCTTGGTATTTTCTGCAGAAACTTAAAGTTATGATTTGTTCATTTTAACGAGATTACGGTTACGATCGGAGTTTTGTTTATGCCTTAAATCTTTATACTACCACCAACAATCAACATAACATCATAAAAAAAATAACTAATCTCAAGAACATCATGTTCTTGAGGCAACAACAATCAACCTTAAATCTACTTAGTTAAACATCAAGATTTCAACAATACCACCACTAAAACTAAGTTTACAACTATATACTAAAAGGATCTTGAACTTAAATCTTAAATAAAGTTGGGTCAAAGATTTTTACCTTTATTGAGAGATTGAGATGTGTTCTTGATGATGGTGAAGTCTTGGGAGTGCTTAGTATGGTTTTTGGAACCTAAAATAACCATTGAAATCAAGAAACCAAAGAAGAGTTGCTATTCACACTATTCATTATCAATTTTCTTGATTTTATTTCACCCATCAAACCTTGATAAAAAGAGCTCAAAGATTTATCTTAAGTTAGTTTGGTTTTTGGGAAGCTTGATAATTAATGGGAGGATTTATCCATGGCTAGAGCTTGAAGATTTGATTTTGATTTCTTGGTTGAAGAAGAAAGGGCCGAATGGAGCTTAAAGAAGAAATGGGGAGAGAGTTTTTGTGTTTGCTTCTTGGTTGCTTCTTGGAATGATGAAAGTGATAGCTTTTGATATCTTATATTAATTTGTTATCCTCTATTTTAGATCCTAGGATTTTATTCTTGTTGCAAATCTTGGGGACAAATCTAACTAGGAAGACTAGGCTTCCTAGTTTACAAGCTAAGCCACTTGTTTAGCTCCTTTAGCTTACTATTTGTTTAGCCTTGGTTGATCATCCTACACCTTAGCCCACTATTTGACAAAGTAACCATGGTTACTTTCTTACCATGATTAGTTAGTGTGTTACGTTTATTTAATCGTTACGTGTTCGCTCGGGCGCTTAAACGTTTTCGTAATACTTCCTCGTAAATGGTTCGCGACGTAATTCCCTTTCTTATTTATTTCTTATATTTTGAATTACCATACTTGGATACAAATCCGTAGGGTTTTAAATTCATAATTATATTGTGATCCTCAATCCTCGATGATTAGTAAATATGATCATTTTTCAAAGTTCGTTTTCTTCGAAAACTAATATAATTTACATACACTTATTTGGTACGTATAATCATAATATCAACTCGGAATCTTAAATTAAAAACTCGTATATAGTGTGGTCGCAAAAGTTTTTATTAAACCGCAAGGTTACTATTCATAAGGTCTTTTGCCGATGTCAAAAATTTGGGTTTTTACAATCTTCCCCCCTTAAAAGAATTCCGTCCCGGAATCAGTTTAGAAACATGGAGGGATATGCTTCCCACATGACAACCTCGAGTTCTCACATTGACTTCGCAGTATTGAATCTTTTCATAGAATTTCCAGTCATCCGTCAAATATATTTCAGAGTACTTGTCATTATATATCTATGATCTCTACACGTTGTTCCACATACGCTAAGTCTGGCTGCAAGTTTATTAGCTCATTTTCAATCGTATGTCTGGCTTTGACGGTTAAATTTCCTAACCTCGATTCGTGATATTCATTATAACTTGGCGACCGTTCGACGATGGTGCTAATTTATAAGTCAACTTTCTTAGTCCTTTAATTCTTCAACCGGTCCAATAAATCTTGGGTTCAACATTTCTTTCCCTTTCGAATCTCATCACTCCCTCCTCGGGAGGTACGTTCGACAATACTTGGTCTGTTATTTCGTACTTTCTGTCTTTATAGTTTTGGTCTGCATATCTCTATTGTCCATCCTAGGCTGCCACTAGCCGAGTTCTGATAAGTTCTAGAAATTCCTTTGATCTGTTGACTCAACTATGGTCCGGTATCCTTCGCTTACCAATTTCTTCCCAACCTAAGAGAGAACGATTCTTTCTTCCGTACAAAGCTTGGTAGCCATTACAATGACCATATGATAACTTGTTATTGTCGGTAATTCGATTAACATCAGCTGGTCACTTCATTTCCCTTAAAATTAATAATATGGACGATTAGCGCATCCTTTAGTGTTTGGAATCATCCTTCAACTTATTCGTTTCCCCCTACATCGCTCCTACTAGTGCTAGAGTTTCATTCCTTAACGTTTTCCCATTTTGGCGCATCATCTCTGTCGATTAATTCATATAAGAAATTCTCGTCGCATTTTAACACGCTGATCTCATGTTACACGCTTAGCGTCAGATTTAACATTCCTTCCTGTAGTAACGTAAGGCACGTCATCGTCCTGTTGCCATCTTGAAGGAAGCACCATTTTATACGCAATTGATTGACACATTTTAGGATCGTGGAACGTTCAGCTTCCATCATCGGTCGGACTTCTTTAATCATTCCCCGTTTAATATCTATAGTAATACGATACCTTCCGGGTCGTACTTGTTATTCTCGCTAGCGCCTTAGACGTATTCGCGTTTATTGGTACTTGCCACTAATGGCCTTTATAGGGCATGTACGATCTTCTTTGTCTTCAATCAGCTCCGACAATGACATCCTTCATTCCTCCACATTGTCCTTTCATAAGGAATATCATCGAATATTTTTCGTATGCTAGAGTGGTAAGTACATCTACACAAATTATCTGTCAACAATAGGCGATTCCCCAAACCGTTCCAAATAAAAGGTAAGCCGCTAGACATATCTTCAATGGTCAGAATAGTCCTCTCATTCTACTTCTCGATTTGAGAAATCTAAGTCGTGCCTCTGTCCGTCCTTTTTCGCAAAATTTCTTGGGAAATAGTCCCGGTTGTGAATTTAAATCTTAGGTCCTTGCGTGGCGCGATATCACGGGGTCTCCCTATCACCGATTATCTCTTTCACATTCATAACAATTTTATAGAGCGGAGATCTATCATTTGCATAATAAAATAAGCGGTCTTATTTAACCTATCACTCAAAATCCTCAAACAGCACGACGGCTGACTTGGTTCTTGAGAATCCTCTTTCAAAATTTATTATAATAAACTCTCACTCCCATTTGGGTCATTTACAAGCCGCAATCGCCAAAATTTTAATCTTCGCATTTCCTTTTCACTTTCAACCATGTCGTGTACTGACTTTCCTAATAAATAACTTCCCTTTCATATTCGGTCATGACTAATATCTTTTTAAGTTTGTTTTTTTAAGTATCTTTAAGTCTTCCTGTTAGGTACTAAAGGGTTCTCTTCATGCGATCCTTCTCATCAGTTGTCCTGAAATTTATTAATCTCAATCTATCTTTTACTACTTAAAGTGTCAGCCACCATATTGGCCTTTCCTTGATGATAATAGATTTCTTAATCACGGTCCTTTATCAATTTGACCAAAACTTCCACGCCGTGTCCAGCGTAAGTAAAAAAAATTCCAAATTTTCCTCATATGTTAAACTCTTTATCCCTTTTTGTGCTAATCTTATCGCGATGATTCTAGATTATTATTATGATGCCTTATGTCACGGTCCTTAAGCTGCGTAGACATATCATTACACTTCACACAAAATCTTATTTTTATCGTCGAGTATTTCTAACACGGGGTTGCTACTAACATTACCTTCAATTTTTGAAAATCGTATTCCTCGAATTCATACATGCTTGGTCTTTCCCGAATTTATTAGTACTATCCCGATAATGTTTCATCGAAGTGTACCTCACTAATCATGTTGTATCTCTATTATCGTTCTTCTATAACCATATTAAAGATCCTTATGATAATAACTAAACATGGTATTCCCTTTTTAAAATAACTTACTCATCACGATGCTCCGATTGCACCATCATAGCACTGAGCTTTCAGTCTCTTACTACAACAATCGGTTCTCAACTATATCTCTCTTTGTTGGGAAGACAATTAGCCTTGGGAAAAATGATTTTCACGATATCGATGAAATTTAGACAATCTTAACAAGATTTCAAAATCTAACATCTGAACAAATAATGAGCTCTGAATAAAAGAGTCGCAACACTCAGAAGATTTATAACTTGGAAGAATGAATACAACAAGGATTATCCTTCCATGTCCTTAGAATTTTATATTGTGATATTATAGAGAATATCCATTGAAAGCAATGATTGCTGAATAATAACATCATACGAATGATACTTATAAGATTTTCCCATTGAAAGAATACTTTTCTTTTCGAATAATGAAGGAAATTTGAAATAACATTCTCAACCAAAGGTTAACCATTGAGGTTTCAAAATGATGCTATTTTGAAAGAAGGAATTTTATTCAGTGATTAACAAATAAGGAAGTATGTTGTTCTTCAATCACTTTATGATTTTAAATGGATGATCGTTATATAAACGAAAGAATAGAAATTTCATGAATGAAATATTTCATAAAACTGAATATGAATTCTCATTTGAGTGGGCGACCTAGTTAGGTCTCAATTAAATTATTCTTTGACAATTTCATCAACAATTAGTCTTGCACATATAATGCATCATGTAAAACAAAAAAAAATTGATTGGAAGTGGAACTAGAAAAATAATAACTAGTCCATATCAAACAATATTATCAACTGGCTAAGAAAATGACCAGCACAATTGGTTTGGCCCATAGCAACTAGCTAGAACGATTAGCTAGACTTTCATCGTATTAATTAAAATTTCGACTAGTTAGGACATTAACTAGTCGTTCTTGAGAACATATACAACCAAGCATATTTCAGTTTGTTCGAAAGAGGAAAATCTCAATATTGTAACCACTAAAGAATTTTTGGCTACCTGGATGACGATTTCAAAATAAGGAGTTTTCCAATTTGGGCCGAGAAAGACAATTATAACTCTGAATCGAGTGGTCTTGGCATCGGAACAATCGATAACCTCTTATCAAATATTTTTCTTGCCAATAAAAGGGTACACTCAGAGGTGTCCTCGTTCATATACTTTATCAGATTCTCAAATAGAATTGAATTCGAAATACCAATATCAAATTGATACCCTTACTATGATTTCAAATTTCAATATACAATTTTATCCCGATTAGAAGAAAAGGATTTCCGAGGAATCTATGGATATTAGATCATCCATGTTTTTAACAATTTGTTAAATATTTACAATCTCGATTGAGAAAAGTAGTATGATAGAAGAATCAAATAAAGATACTCATTATGAATATTCATCGATGAATTGAGGGAAAATTTATATAAAAAAAATCTCTTGGATAATTGAAATGAAGTATAAATATCTCTGAGTTGAACAAGAAGATCATAATCTATGAATGGAAGTTCATGGATTAACTAAAATAATTGAACAAGTCCTGATGCGGAGAATGACTATTCAAGATGGTCACATCAGAAGTTCAAAGTAGGGAACGAAAATGATTGCCTAATATAACTTATCAAGGCAATACGAATGATCAACAATTTGGAGGGAGTAACGTGACAGTGAGTAGGTGCCAAAATATTTCACTGATTATCCTAACTCTCGTTATTATCCATCTGAGGATGATCCCACCTCTTCTTCTTCATAATTCCATGTTTCAAATAGTTTCTCTTTCAACATCATTTTAAAATCGCTTATTAACTTGACTTTCACACGTATATATGCCATTCCTGTGTTTTACCTCGAAGACCTTACTCAGAAATATTTCAAAAACATCTGTTAAGTCGATAGTTACCTGCTACACACATCCGATACTAACTATAAGTGACTAGTTCCCCCTGGGAACAGATCAAAGATATCTCTTAGGGATCTCAATGCAGTCCATAAGTTCAGTGGCATGTGTGTGTAATTGAACATATGTTACCGAATATATTAGAGGTCTACGAGTATATATACGTAGCCTCTGACATCATATCTACCGAAGAATTCTGCTTTAGACTCACTGGTCTATCCTTTTTAAAAGGTTCTAAGATTGAACTATCACTCATTGTAATCTTACGCCATCCAATTGTAGTCATGCCATCAATTCTCGATGCTCTCGATCCCTGAGCTAAACCATCATAACCTTAAATGTTAAGCACACTAATAATATCATGTAGTGTAGTCGTCTTACGTTAACATTCTTATATTACATTCAAAGCTTCCTTAATAGAAAATATCCTTAAGGGTATATTGGACACTATCTCTGGTGAATTCGTGATTAATACAATATTCACATCCTCCTTGGTCACCTTTAACTAGTTTGGGTCAATAACCTCAACTGTATATTAATATTTAGACTTTATGGTTCTCACATGTGATGCCCCTTCATGGGGAGCCTATAAAGAACTACGAGTAACAAGGCTCGTGTTATCAAAATTTACATATGGTCTTGGTAATATCGTCTTTACCCCAAATGCTCTGGAGACTTAGCTCCAAGTTCTACATCCACATCCTTGCCAAATCAAATACGATTCTCATTTTTCTCCTCATCATTCTGATAATCTCCAATGGTCCTATTAGTCATGCTTTAATACCTCAAATATACACTTATCCTCACCTACCCATTGCGCTACATCCGATAGTCCAATAATGAACTCTATATGAGCTCTTACGCAATCTCGCATCTAGACAAAATCCTAACACTCTCGTCTCTAAGTACTATAACTTAATGCTCTGATACCATTTCTGTAACACCCCCAAATCCGGGATCAGGAACCTGGGTCGTCACGCCATCCTTCACTCATGTGTAACCTGTATAGATTCAATAATCCAACAGACCCCAATCTCATGCACACACACACACACAAGTTATAGCCTTAAAAACGATGTATAAAATGTAATCTTCTTTTACTACACTCAAATGTACTTTACAGGATCTCAAATAATTATTTATAACCTCTACATGGAGTTACAATAATTACGACTGATATCTTATACCTATCTGATACTCTTGCCCACCTGAGACAAAGCTGCCAGGGATTCTCCCCATGACTGCAAGCGATTAAATCCCACACCGGCATACTGGTTATCTGTTGTGTTGTATCATTTAAAAGAAAGCAAGAGTGAACTATAATGCCCATCATAATAATGTACAATATGAAATGACTGTAATGATAAACTCACGTAAAATATCTTATAAGATAATTACGTTTTATTCGAACATAGTTCTCCTTGGTGATACACACCTTCTTATGAAAACAATCCTTTAGTGGATTTTATTATCCTGCGAATACCTTAAAAGTAAACCCAGAACCTAGGCTTGGGTTACGGTATTGCATCACAATTCCAATTGGAAGAATAGGACACTCGTTGGAGCCACCGCATACGATGATCAGTCGTACTACGATAATAGTAACCTTTTCTGCTAGTAGAAGGACGACACATTTGTAACGCCTGGGAAATATTATGTATTTATCTTTATCAATAAATAATTATTATGTGATTTTATGTGAATTTTGGTGAATTATTTGATAATTGATATTAATATTTGAATGTTTATTTCTGATAAAAATAAGATATTTTTATTTTTAATTATCCAGAATTAAATATAGATAATTTTGGTACTTTTCTGGTAATTTTTGGATTATTATATGATTTTATAAGAATTTATAGAATTAATAATGATTATTTTACATAATTATAAAATTAATTTTTAGAAGCAGGAATCGTCCCACTTCAATCGTTTTTGCATTTTTACAACCCGAAACTCTTCCGAAAACTCCTTCCTAACCTAATCTGATAATTCTGAACACTTTTCATGTTTTGACTTTTTCGATGTAAGGTTTGACTTGTACGAGTCCCGGTGTGAAATTTTCAATACACAAATCATCAATATATTGATAAGAATCCATATTCTCAAAAGGCGAGACATTATCACCTTAATTTCGTAAAAAGTATTTTATAGAAAGCTCTGTTTGATAATTATCCAATTCTGGTATTCAAATCGTATCGTCTTTTCAGTTACTTAGCGGCTAAGTAACCTATTTTCGGATCCAATATGTAAATGTAATTATCGAATTATTAAATAAATAAAATATGTGATGGTTCTGTCAGCTATCTGTTGTTGTATTATCAATTGTCTGAGATTTGTTGGACACGAAGACTAATTTTGTAATTAATTATCGATTAGTATGAATTTAATTCATTTTAAAATGATTGTATTGAATATTTATTCTCATAAATGCTAAAATTGCTCCTGAAATTATTTTTGTTATTTTATAATTTTATTTATTATTTTTAGGAGTTTATAAAATTTAGAAATCAATATTTTATTATTATTTATCTTCAAATAATTTTCTGATTTCATTTCATTGTAAAATCCGTAATTTAATTCCAGAATGCTTCAAAAATTGTGAAAATTTTATTTTATTACGTTTGGAATATTTCAAGAATTTTAAAATTATTTTAGAAATTTTCTGACATTTATTTAACCGCGCGTGTATTTATTAAATGATAAAATACGGTGCTGAATGCGTATTCCAAAAATGATTTTTTTTTAAATTTGTAAAAAAAAAAATTTATGAAAATTAGTTTCAACTATCTCGATAATTTTAAACGTGTTTGATAAACTTTCGGACGGTGATTATCCGTAAGTTATTTACTAAGAAAATGTAAATTTCGGTACGAGACAGGGTAATATTGGGAATAAAAAAAAAAGAAAAAAAAATAATAAACAAACAAAACCCACAACCTTCATCTCTTTTATTTTCTGAACCTCTCCTTCGGGTTATTTCTATCACCGACTCTTTCTCTCTCTGTTACCATCTCAATCTCTCTTTTCTCCCCCTTCTTTCCCCTTCTTTTCTATGGTCTCGGTTCAGGTGAGTTCTCCCGGTCGTCGATTTGATTTTTGTCCATCTCTCTTGGCCTCTGTTTTGTTCGGCTCTTCTCCGGCCGCTTGTTTCCGCCGGCTCTCCGGCAAGGCGACAGCGGTGTGGGGGGGGGGGTGTTGTCGTTTTTCTGTGTTGTGTGTGTGAATCATGTGTTGAGTATGTGTATTATAAGGTATGTGTGTGTGCGCGCGTTGGTGTGAGTGTGTGTGCGGTTTCTCTGTGTGTGTGTAAAAGTGTATCTGTGCTTGTTATTTCTGGTTGATTCTGGCTGTTCGTGTGTTTTCCGGGCAGTGTTGTGATGCTGTGCGCGTGCATATACGCGCCTGTTCCATTTACTTATTTAATTAATTAATTTTTCTGCAGAAATCGTGATTAGCTTTCGTGAAATCAATTTAATTGCGACATAAATCATGGTATATCGGTATAATTTATTTGGAAACCCAAATTTTATCGGGCACCAATAAATTTTGCCGCTGTTGACAATGACTTTTAACGAGTCAATAGTGGACCGTGATGAATTAATTCTGAGTCCTAAATTATAAATAAATAAAAATTAAAATTAGTTTGTGAAATAAATTTTGAAAGGAAATGAAAAATGAAATACGAACAACAGTACATAATAATTTAATTCATATCGGTGGTTGGGATTGTTTATTGGATTGTGGATTGTGTTGTGATTGTGATTTAACATCGAGGTGATTCGACGGGTAGGCCGATAAATAGAAGAAACGCTGCCCGATTTTTGGGAAAATTAATTTCGAAAATACGGAAACGTAACCTATAATTATCGGAAACGTCGAACGAGGATATAATTGAACTTTATGGAACCTAATTACGTAACGTGATAAGATATTTTGTGAATAATCGATTACCCTATTTTTCAAAATGACAAATATACGTAATTTCTTAAATTAAATACCGAATCGAGTTTCGAAGATGTGAACCATAATTGCTATATGTATTTCGATAATGCATATAAATATGGATTCGATTATAAAATCGTATGGGTAAAATAGGATGACGATTTGATGTTAAGCTTAAGCGGTTATCTGAACTAGGATATTTCAACCCTGTAGGTGTTAGACGGAAGACCCGGGATTTGACATCGGGCTAGGAACGATCTAATGATTAGACGTCGAGATCAACGAAGTTCCAACAGAAGGATCTAAATGTTGGGATCGTATCCAGAATAGGATAATAGTTTGACGATAAGTCGAACGATCAAAGTCGAACCAAAGTCAATAGCGGTTAAAGCTTATTGAAGCAAGTATTCTGGATTTTTCTTTTAAATACTGTGAGTATTTCTGATTTTCTTTTAAAATAATGCAAATATTTATTCGTTCCTATTCTATGTTCAGAATAGTTAACTGTTTTATATTTTGCTGCAATTACTCTGATTATGCACGTTCCTTTCATTATTGTTCCTATAATTCGATTGATCTAGTGAGCAAATACCCATTCTTTCGGGTTATTTGCGAACCCTGAATTGGGATGTTTTGAATTCAAAATAATTTGACATCAAAACACTCTACGGGCTGGATAGTGATACTTTGGGGATTGAGTTTTACTTAATCCTGAGGACCGGGATGACTGGTGCCTCGAGATGGGCTGTAGTGCCTGGGGACCCGACTAGATCTGTATATTGAGATATAGATCTGCATTATATTCTGACTGATCAGCAGAATATAGATACGAACTAGTGTCCAATCTAATTTGTTGTTGATCGCCATTAACGGCATTCTCTCTCGAATGATTTCATGATTCCAAAACCGGACAAAACCCTGATTCAGGAGATGAACCGGGGAATAGCTTGTCATTTTTTGGATTTTAGTTAAAGGCTGGTGACATCCAACGTTTATTCGCTCACTCACTCAAAATAAATAGAATGATTTAAAATTATTTTAAGATTTTGTCCGGAAGTTTTTCTTTTGATATTAATGCTTGAAACTCAAATTATATACTTGCTGGGCATTTTTGGCTCACTCTTGCTTTGTAAATTCTTATTTCTGCCAGAAACAGATAAGGGTAAAAGTGATTTGCTTTGATAAACAGCAGGAGTTAGAGAAATTACCGCTGCGAGATGTTGAAGATGTTAGAGGAATGTGACAAGAGCATTAGTTCAAAGGTATTTATAATTGTATGCTAGTTACTGTGAGTTGTAAAGGGCTAGA
Organism: Apium graveolens; assembly: GCF_009905375.1. Classification (NCBI taxonomy): domain Eukaryota; kingdom Viridiplantae; phylum Streptophyta; class Magnoliopsida; order Apiales; family Apiaceae; genus Apium; species Apium graveolens. Next base: position 89,676,630 of record NC_133649.1, read on the forward strand.
TTCTTGTTTCATACCATAACCTGTATACGATCCGGATTCAAGGGGTTATTTATTTATTTCTTTATTTTATGTAATGATTGTTTAGTGACACCAAATCTTGACCCCGTATTTGGGGTGTTACAGTTGGCATCAGAGCTGCAGGTTATTGGTCACTGAAATAAGAATAGGTGAGAGTAAGATAGGAATGATAGGTCGTACAAGATAGGATAGACCCTAGGCATATTCAGGATAAATTGAGTTGAGTGCGAATTAGGGTTAGTAGATCCGAGATGGAGTTGCTAAGATAGGATCGTTGAGAAAGTGTAAGGCGAATATCACAACATCATAGGTATATTGAAACCTCAAATCATACGATAATGAGAAATCGACGGATCGACGGAGACTGGGTATGTTACCCTACTTTTCATGTGGTTTTGAAGGAAATGCGGGTGATTTCGTGAGCACTTGTGTAAGGGAAGCTAGGTGAGTGTTGACACGATTTAACTTAGAATTAGGTAGTAGGAGAGCTTCTCGTCGGAGGCAACCAGTTGATAGAAGCTGATAAAGAACTAATGTTGCACGTTTCGAAGGCACCACCGTTGCGAGAAGATTCTTATCACTTATCAGGCGCTGCGCGAGGAATGATATCTACCTTCCTAGATATAGGTAAGACTAGCAAGAAGATGCGACCCTATCTACAGACAGAACATCGAAGCACATGTGTGGTTGTAAGCATAACGTCAAGAACGACGACAAGAATATGAAAGACCATGGCAGACGTCAGCGTTGGGTTCGAGTTAGGAATATAATGATATACCACGGTAAATGAAGTTTCATCGACTAAGAAATGCGAATAGAGTCCAAGGAAAAGTGGAAGAGGTACCAAAGTAGAAAGACCCTTATATGAGCAGTCTTTTAATTAGACATTCCATTGGTAAATCAGGGAAATAGCAAGTAACTTATATAGTAATGACGACCAAATATTTGATTTTCAAAACTTTAAAAATGAGATTTTGGGAAAAGATTTTCTTAACCAACTTTTAGAGGATTATTGGAATGAAATGAGTTTTACAAATTGGTTGTCGAATTACTATCTATGTTCTTGTTATTACCAACAGAAAATGACCTAAAAAGAAGAATGGAATTAGACTCAGTGTTGTTAATTCGAAGGATCAAATAGACTACTAGTAAGAAGAAAGTTTAAATTTCTTCGTGAAAGACGAACATAAATTCTGAATCAACATATTAAAAATATTACTTACTCAATTTATAAAATTATTAAAATTTAATGAGGTTCGTGGTTTGAATAAATGAAGGATGATTGAAGGAAACGGTAGAATCTTCTAGATGGTGGAAGAGGCGTCATATTTTATCGACAGAATTGAGGAGTTGCGTGATCGATGGATACTTTACGCGACATGAATGAAATCTGAAGCTGTGATATTAAATTTCGGAACGATGCGATTAAGACCAAATTATTGAAGCATTTGGTGTGAAGGCATTTCCAGATATAATTTCGAAGCAATGATGTGATTTAAATTGTATTCCTTCTGAATTGTTTCTCTTCTCGAATCCTTGATTTCGGATTGAGACAACAGTGTTGTGATATGACGTTTTGTCGAAATGATGAAAAGTCGGGTGGGACGCCACCTAATCATGTGTTGTATGCCATATAGTATGAAAGACTGGCCATCTTGAGTACGAATATGGTTGTCTCATTCTTCACTCATTTTTATTCCTTCAATTTATTAACTTACAGATTCTTCCAACTGTTTGTTGTATTGTTATTCCCTATCCTTCTTTTCATTGAAAATCATATTCATAAACTCTCTTCTTGCATCGAGTCTGTTCTCTGATGATTACGAAAGAAATAGAATAGTCCCGTGCGACAGGTAGAATTACGCGTCAAAGAAGAATATGATTGCAAGCCGATAAATGGGGGACATTTGCAAGCAAAGAAGAATGGATACACCGACAACGCGGTCGTGGAAAGGACATCAAATCTGACAGTTGTTTGTGTTATGAGGATCTTATAAGTACAGTAGAGTACGTTAACGCGATGCACTTCAAATCAGAAGATTCTGATGAGGAATGAATCGTTAGTGAACCGTAATAATTAGATCAATTATAAAATAAGGAAGTAAAGTTGTGTGCGTCAGATGGAGCAAACGAGTATCGGGACGACGATCAAAGATCAAGGAAATTCTGAATAATGACTCAGACATGCAATTACTACGTGAAATATCCCTTCGTCGTGGGAAGATATTTGTCGTAAAGATTCAAGATGGAAGAAATCTTAAATATAATCGAACTTCGAACGTGCTCTTCAAGAAATTGTGAAGTTCTCCAGCTTGCATAAATAAGTGATGAAGAATTCAATGCTCATACCCGGGTCAGTAACAAAAGTTTGATGCGGAACCATAAGTGGAGATGACGCAATGGTGACTCGACTGTGAAACCTTTTAAGAAATAACGATATAACGATTAAGTTTCCACCAGATTGTGACGATAGTAATGAAAACCATGCGTGGTTATTAAAAGATAAACAGATTAGTTAATGAAACTGAATGTGTATCGTCCAAGATGGATGATTGTTTTGGTTGATGGAAGTAGACGGATATGATTGTGGATGCTTTGGTTGATTGATGATGTCGGCTTGAGTCCGACTGGTAGTCAATGGTGTAGGGGAAGTGCTGCCCAAATTTTCAGAAATTACCCTATAGTTAAGGACAAAGAAGTATATTGTCGTTCTCCTCAGTATTCCAAATAATTGCAATCTCGGTTCTTGAGAAAGTTGTTATGACCAAACTGACTTTATATAATTGGTCTTTGATTCCAGTTAGCTAGTCAGCATTTGGTTTAAGTGATCAGCTAAAGGAGTTAATTGATCAACTTTACCAACTAATGGTTAGTTAAATAGAGATCGATTCCAATTAGATTGAGTCAAGCTCTAGCATGATTTCCAGATCCGAAATGAAAGCGATAAGAAATTTGAGAAAAAGTAATGGCGTTAACGTAAATTGAAGGCTTAGTTCAATTAGTATGGTGTTACTGCAACCAGGTGCAAGGTTGATCCAGAAGAATACGCTCTTTTCGATGAATAAGAGGAACATGAAATTACCGGTACATGCTTGTAATAAGAATTCTTTTAAGAACTGAAGGTTCAAGATAAAGAAAAGGGATTACATCATCTGTAATAGCGTTCCAGGAAGGACTTGGAGGTATACCCATATCGAATGATGAATTAATGAAAGATTTGAATGTACACTTCTTTTGAACGGTGATTGAATGAAAGTTGCTATAGAATAATGGAAAGCTCGCAAATTCAAGCATCTAATGAAAGACGAAGAATGATGAAGTCCGCATGTGAACTCAGGGAAAAGAAATGTTGGTCAATGAAGAAAATTCAAACACGTGATCTGTGATGCGTTAAGCAAGGTTAAGAAAATAGCTAACGATGAAATTCGATAATTTTGTTAGTAAAAATTTAAATATTATAAATAAAAGCCTTCATTCTAGTGTAAACCCCAGAAATGACCTATCCAACGATAAACAAATTAAAATTACTAAGAAGAAGAAATTCGTTATGTTTAAAAGAAATAATGAATCATGAGAAGGGAGAAATAATAAAGAAAAGAAGTGGAATAAAAAAGGATAATAAAGAAATATTATAAAATAATCCAGGAAATATGCAAGTTGGGAACATCGGTTGTGCCCGAACTGGTAGGAGAATGAGGTGAAACGTTGATAGTTGGAGATAGGAATTCGTTCCAAAAATGCGTGTAAATAGGGATGATTAAACAAAGGTATTGATGGCGAACTGTTAGAAAAGAACATTGCAATGAATCTCATATTGGAATTCTTTAAAAATTAAAGTGAGGTCCATGAGGTTCGAACGAATGCTCTACCAAGATTACCTCAGGGAATAAGGTAAGAATTTCTCGTCAGATTCTGCACCGAGTTAAGCTGGTGTCAAAAGCCCCATATCGTCTAACTCAATAGGGATGAAATAATAAGTGAAGGGAAACTTCAGAAATGTGAAATGGAAGAATAATGAAATAAAGGGTATTGTGCGCTGTGCACAAAAGCGGTCATGGAAAAGAGAATGGAGGTATGAAATTACGCACCGATTATCAGAAATTTTAAATCTGAAGATTAAATGAACACAATGTACTAGAAGTATTGGGATAGTGTGATTGTATTTATTGATAACATCCTCGCTAATTCAAAGACTAAGGAAGACCAAGTTGAACGCCTGAAGATATGCTTGCGAAGAGTTGGAAAATAGCAGCTGCATTCTCAGCCTCAAAGATATGAATTCTGGTTATAATTGAGTATGAGCTCCAGTGTGTGGGTAAATACCAAATAGGAAAGGTCCATTTAGGAAAAGATGTTTCAAATAGAAAGAAAAGAGTGAATACCATTAAGATTGTTGGGAAATGGTTAAAAGAAAAAAAAATTTGGGAAATTGAAGAATAGGTTTTGATTCGTCTTCTGGGTTATGCTGATACTTACTTTGTTGTTGAATATCAAAGGTGGTATTAATGCAGATGATTGATGTTAACTTCAGTAGGAAATGTTGTGAGCATCAAAGTTCGTATTGATATCTAATTTGATAGGACAACAAAATGAGTATTAGTACCAAGAGACTGGATTTTGAATAAAGTTCTAATTCATTCCGTTCCCAATTAATGTACTTTCTTTCAGATAGTAAGGAATTCTCGCTTGATGAAGCTACTTGATAGTGATTGACAAAAAAATAGAAGTATGCTACCAAGCGGTGAGTAGATGCAATTGCCGATATTTTTCTCTTTAGCCTTTGAATATATGTAGAACATTTCGAAGCATTAGACGTCATGAACTCAGGATATCGGGTGCCAACGAATAGAAAATGCAAGAGACCGATTAAAGATTCTCGAATACGATTGGAAACGATCATAGGTCAATTTAACCGAACAGAAAGAGACATGAAAAGTAAAGTAGAACAGTTAGTGAAAATAGAAATTTCATGTACAAGAACTATTAGAAATGGAAAGAAAAGAAGTTTAACGTAAATTAAGTTAGCCCTTTGAAATAGTGAGATAGATAAAACGATTATGAATGAGTTGGTCTTGTTGTCACAGGTGTAACGAGTCCATAAGACATTCAGGTGTATGACTGGGAGGAGTAATTTAGCTCCAAGTGTATGAAGTAAAGATTGAGTTAGAAATTGCATGAGCAACTGATAGATCTAATGATGATAAAATGGCGTTGAATTATGATTAAGGTGATGAGGACTGAGAAATTATAAGAAAGATACTTGGAAAAACATCATGGTTTGTTCCTTAGCATGATTCTGAGGACAGAATCCTTTTAAGGGGGGAAGGATGTAACGCCTGAGAAATATTATGTATTTATCTTTATCAATAAATAATTATTATGTGATTTTATGTGAATTTTGGTGAATTATTTGATAATTGATATTAATATTTGAATGTTTATTTCTGATAAAAATAAGATATTTTTATTTTTAATTATCCAGAATTAAATATAGATAATTTTGGTACTTTTCTGGTAATTTTTGGATTATTATATGATTTTATAAGAATTTATAGAATTAATAATGATTATTCTTACATAATTATAAAATTAATTTTTAGAAGCAGGAATCGTCCCACTTCAATCGTTTTTGCATTTTTACAACCCGAAACTCTTCCGAAAACTCCTTCTTAACCTAATCTGATAATTCTGAACACTTTTCATGTTTTGACTTTTTCGATCCGGGGTATGGTTTGACTTGTACGAGTCCCGGTGTGAAATTTTCAATACACAAATCATCAATATATTGATAAGAATCCATATTCTCAAAAGGCGAGACATTATCACCGTAATTTCGTATAAAGTATTTTATAGAAAGCTCTGTTTGATAATTATCCAATTATGGTATTCAAATCGTATCGTCTTTTCAGTTACTTAGCGTAAGTAACCTATTTTCGGATCCAATATGTAAATATAATTATCGAATTATTAAATAAATAAAATATGTGATGGTTCTGTCAGCTATCTGTTGTTGTATTATCAATTGTCTGAGATTTGTTGGACGCGAAGACTAATTTTGTAATTAATTATCGACTGGTATAAATTTAATTCATTTTAAAATGATTGTATTGAATATTTATTCTCATAAATGCTAAAATTGCTCCTAAAATTATTTTCGTTGTTTTATAATTTTATTTATTATTTTTAGGAGTTTATAAAATTTAGAAATCAATATTTTATTAATTATTTATCTTCAAATAATTTTCTGATTTCATTTCATTGTAAAATCCGTAATTTAATTCCAGAATGCTTCAAAAATTGTGAAAATTTTATTTTATTACGTTTGGAATATTTCAAGGATTTTAAAATTATTTCAGAAATTTTCTGACATTTATTTAACCGCGCGTGTATTTATTAAATGATAAAATACGGTGCTGAATGCGTATTCCAAAAATGATTTTTTTTCAAATTTGTAAAAATTTTTTTTTTATGAAAATTAGTTTCAACTATCTCGATAATTTTAAACGTGTTTGATAAACTTTCGGACGGTGATTATCCGTAAGTTATTTACTAAGAAAATGTAAATTTTGGTACGAGACAGGGTAATATTGGGAATAAAAAAAAAAGAAAAAAAAAATAAACAAACAAAACCCACAACCTTCATCTCTTTTATTTCCTGAACCTCTCCTTCGGGTTATTTCTATCACCGACTCTTTCTCTCTCTGTTACCATCTCAATCTCTCTTTTCTCCCCTTTCTTTCCCCTTCTTTTCTATGGTCTCGGTTCAGGTGAGTTCTCCCGGTCGTCGATTTGATTTTTGTCCATCTCTCTTGGCCTCTGTTTTGTTCGGCTCTTCTCCGGCCGCTTGTTGCCGCCGGCTCTCCGGCAAGGAGACAACGGTGTGGGGGGGTGTTGTCGTTTTTCTGAGTTGTGTGTGTGAATCGTGTGTTGAGTATGTGTATTATAAGGTGTGTGTGTGTGTATGCGCGTTGGTGTGAGTGTGTGTGCGGTTTCTCTGTGTGTGTGTAAAAGTGTATCTGTGCTTGTTATTTCTGGTTGATTCCGGCTGTTCGTGTGTTTTCCGGGCAGTGTTGTGATGCTGTGCGCGTGCATATACGCGCCTGTTCCATTTACTTATTTAGTTAATTAAATTTTCTGCAGAAATCTTGATTAGCTTTCGTGAAATCAATTTAATTGCGACATAAATCATGGTATATCGGTAGAATTTATTTGGAAACCCAAATTTTATCGGGCACCAATAAATTTTGCCGCTGTTGACAATGACTTTTAACGAGTCAATAGTGGACTGTGATGAATTAATTCTGAGTCCTAAATTATAAATAAATAAAAATTAAAATTAGTTTGTGAAATAAATTTCGAAAGGAAATGAAAAATGAAATACGAACAATAGTACATAATGATTTAATTCATATCGGTGGTTGGAATTGTTTATTGGATTGTGGATTGTGTTGTGATTGTGATTTGACGTCGAGGTGATTCGACGGGTAGGCCGATAAATAGAGGAAACGCTGCCCGATTTTCGGGAAAATTAATTTCGAAAATACGGAAACGTAACCTGTAATTATCGGAAACGTCGAACGAGGATATAATTGAACTTTATGGAACCTAATTACGTAACGTGATAAATATTTTGTGAATAATCGATTACCCTATTTTTCAAAATGACAAATATACGTAATTTCTTAAATTAAATACCGAATCGAGTTTCGAAGATGTGAACCATAATTGCTATATGTATTTCGATAATGCATATAAATATGGATTCAGTTATAAAATCGTATGGGTAGAATAGGATGACGATTTGATGTTAAGCTTAAGCGGTTATCTGAACTAGGATATTTCAACCCTGTAGGTGTTAGACGGAAGACCCGGGATTTGACATCGGGCTAGGAACGATCTAATGATTAGACGTCGAGATCAACGAAGTTCCAACAGAAGGATCTAAATGTTGGGATCGTATCCAGAATAGGATAATAGTTTGACGATAAGCCGAACGATCAAAGTCGAACCAAAGTCAATAGCGGTTAAAGCTTATTGAAGCAAGTATTCTGGATTTTTCTTTTAAATACTGTGAGTATTTCTGATTTTCTTTTAAAATAATGCAAATATTTATTCGTTCCTATTCTATGTTCAGAATAGTTAACTGTTTTATATTTTGCTGCAATTACTCTGATTATGCACGTTCCTTTCATTATTGTTCCTATAATTCGATTGATCTAGTGAGCAAATACCCATTCTTTCGGGTTATTTGCGAACCCTGAATTGGGATGTTTTGAATTCAAAATGATTTGACATCAAAACACTCTACGGGCTGGATAGTGATACTTTGGGGATTGAGTTTTACTTAATCCTGAGGACCGGGATGACTGGTGCCTCGAGATGGGCTGTAGTGCCTGGGGACCCGACTAGATCTGTATATTGAGATATAGATCTGTATTATATTCTGACTGATCAGCAGAATATAGATGCGAACTAGTGTCCAATCTAATTTGTTGTTGATCGCCATTAACGGCATTCTCTCTCGAATGATTTCATGATTCCAAAACCGGACAAAACCCTGATTCAGGAGATGAACCGGGGAATAGCTTGTCATTTTTTGGATTTTAGTTAAAGGCTGGTGACAGCCAACGTTTATTCGCTCACTCACTCAAAATAAATAGAATGATTTAAAATTATTTTAAGATTTTGTCCGGAAGTTTTTCTTTTGATATTAATGCTTGAAACTCAAATTATATACTTGCTGGGCATTTTTGGCTCACTCTTGCTTTGTAAATTCTTATTTCTGCCAGAAACAGATAAGGGTAAAAGTGATTTGCTTTGATCAGCAGCAGGAGTTAGAGAAATTACCGCTGCGAGATGTTGAAGATGTTAGAGGAATGTGACAAGAGCATTAGTTCAAAGGTATTTATAATTGTATGCTAGTTATTGTGAGTTGTAAAGGGCTAGATTCTTGTTTCATACCATAACCTGTAAACGATCAAGATTCAAGGGGTTATTTATTTATTTCTTTATTTTATGTAATGATTGTTTAGTGATACCAAATCTTGACCCCGTATTTGGGGTGTTACAACCTTCGTATCCCGGTTATCACCCTTGCCGCATACGGGCTATGTGTCCTCATTTCGGGTATACACACACTTCACAGGTCCTTAGGTACATATAGTACCGTCTCCTACTGGTACCAGTAGTCTATCCAACACACGAAGTACTTGGATCCTACCCCTCCTTTGTCCTTTAGGAAATCCTATCATATCTCGAGAACTCGAACCACATCGAAGTTCCCCCAAGCATTTTGCTTGTTGATAGAAACAACTTGATTTATTAGTGTATATATGTGTATATGTATACGTACTTCCGAGTTTTTCGGAGGAAGTACTAAGGATGTGAGTTGACCGTTATCAACATATACTTAATAAGGGGGAGTTTCTCTTTGAAACTATATTTAAAATATTTAAAAATAGGTCGAGATGATATTTTCGACGATCCAAAATTATTCGAATGATTTTCCGAAAATCAGAAAGTATTGTAAATCAGGTTCCATGATTTTTAAATCATAAATAACTCCTTTAATAAATAATAAATAATTAAATATTAATCGGTAAATAATTAAACCTCGAATGAGTTTACTTGAAAAGAATATTTAAATAATATTCCTCAACTAATTTATGTTTATGTAATATAATAATCTTTAATATTTAATCGAGTCTGAAATAAATATTCACTGGAGAATACTTCTCCTATAATTAATGAATAGTAAATAGATATTTATTATTCGAACGATAAAGTATAGTTCAGGGAATACGATCTTTGGAAATCGTTTTAATAAAAGTTCGAGGTGTTTAGTATTTCGTAAATGCACGTTGAGTCCCTTGAAACGTAACTACTATGGACCTTAATCATCCTATAAATATCACCGGAATGATTCCCTGGTTTTTATTTTATAAAAATAAAACTGACCGACTCTCGGTCTTACAACTTATACATCACGCTCTACTATAGCGCTAATATTCTTAAATAAAGCATCTCCGGAATACTTCCGGGTTTTCATCAATATTTACTGACCGATCCTCGGTCTAAAATATATACACGCCATGCTACTCGCTAGCGTTAACATTCTCAATTATAAACTCCTCCGGGATACTTCCGGGTTTTTATAAGCTTACACCGACCGACTCTCGGTCTAAATATAATATTTCGAACTCGGTATGAACATATACTAGAAATTATCAATAATTGAGTAATGTAATACATCTCAAACTTCGTAAAATAGTTTAAAGCAATCTCATGCATATATCACAGTTTTGTAAAATATTCACAACACAACAGTTCTTAAAAGGTAGGGTTTGAAAACTTGCTTGGGTATCTCGAGGTGGAGGATGCTCTAGGTTCCACTCGGAAATCTATAACCATAAACACAATTTATTTCGTTAGGTCCCGTTCTAATTTACGGCGACTCGCACTCATGCGCTACTTATTACGCACCCTCTCAACTTATTTTACCCTTATTATTCCTTTAAGTCCTTATTCAAATCATGGTCGCTTCCTTTTTCAAAGTATCTTAAGTTCATTTCATTTCATTTTCGTCGTTGGCTCCGCTTATGGATTCTACGGTTTCTAATCGCGCGAACTCGGCACCGATATTCTTATAAAATTGAAAACTCATTATTTTCTCTTGAAATTTTTATGGAAGTTAGGAAACTCAATATACTACTCTCTGTAAAATTTTCATGATTAATGAACATTCTTAAGTCGATCCTTTATATTTTCAAAGTTCGTAATTTGTAGCAGTTTTTGTCTCGTAAATCATTTTTAGTAAAATGGCTATTACTTTTGATCCGTAAATCGAAATCAAGCGATTCAAGCGCCTAAACGATCCTTATAACATTTTATATCATAATAAAGGGTTATTTTTTAAGAAACTACATTTTACATCCTCAGGAATTTCTGCAGAAACTTAAAGTTATGATTTGTTCGTTTTAACGAGATTACGGTTACGATCAGAGTTTTGTTTATGCCTTAAATCTTTATACTACCACCAACAATCAACATAACATAATCAACACACTAACTCCTATCAAGAACATCATGTTCTTGAGGCAAAAACAATCAACCTTAAATCTACTTAGTTAAACATCAAGATTTCAACAATACCACCACTAAAACTAGGTTTACAACTACATACTAAAGGATCTTGCTCTTAAATCTTAAATAAAGTTGGGTCAAAGATTTTTACATTTCTTGAGAGCTTGAGATGTGTTCTTGATGATGGTGAAGTCTTGGGAGTGCTTAGTATGGTTTTTGGAACCTAACACAACCATTGAAATCAAGAAACCAAAGAAGAATTACTATTCACACCATTCATTATCAACTTTCTTGATTTTATTTCACCCATCAAACCTTGATAAAAAGAGCTCAAAGATTTATCTTACCTTAGTTTGGTTGTTGGGAAGCTTGAGAGTTAATGGGAGGATTTATCCATGTTTAGAGCTTGAAGATTTGATTTTGATTTCTTGGTTGAAGAAGAAAGGGCCGAATGGAGCTTAGAGAAGAAATGGGGAGAGAGTTTTTGTGTTTGCTTCTTGGTTGCTTCTTGGAATGATGAAAGTGATAGCTTGTGATATCTTATATTGATTTTTTATTCTCTAGTTTAGATCCTAGGATTTTATTCTTGTTGCAAATCTTAGGGGACTAATCTAACTAGGCTTCCTAGTTTATAAGCTAAGCCACTTGTTTAGCTCCTTTAGGTTAATATTTGTTTAGCCTTGGTTGATCATCCTACACCTTAGCTCACTATTTGACAAAGTAACCATGGTTACTTTCTTACCATGGTTAGTTAGTGTGTTACGTTTATTTAATCGTTTACGCGTTCGCTCGGTCGCTTAAACATTTTCGTAATACTTCCTCGTAAATGGTTCGCGACGTAATTTCTTTCGTATTTATTTCTTATATTTTGAATTACCATAATTGGAATAAATCCGTAGGGTTTTAAATTCATAATTATATTGTGATCCTTGTAATCCTCAATAATTCGTAATTATGGTCATTTTTTAAAGTTCGTTTTCTTCGAAAACTAATAGCGTTTACATACACTCATTTGGTACGTATAATCATAATATCGACTCGGAATCATAAATTAAAAACTCGTATATGGTGTGGTCGAAAAAGTTTTATTAAACCGCAAGGTTACTATTCATAAGGTCTTTTACCGATGTAAAAAATGTAACATCCGGGGAAATATCGTGTAATTATTTGTATCAATAAATGATTATTATGTGAATATTATATGAATTTTTGGTGAATTATCTGATGATTGATAATAATATTTGGATGTTTGTCTATAATAAAATGTGAGTATGATAATTTTAATATGTCCAGAATAAAATATAGATAATTAAGGAATTTTTCTGGTAATCTTTGGAGTGTTATATGATTTTATAATGATTTATGAATTTATTAATTATTTATGAATAATTACAAAATTATTTTATAAAGCCAGGAATCGTCCAACTTCAACCGTTTTTACAGTTTTTACAACCCGAAACTCTTCCGAAAACTCCTTCCTAACCAAATCTGGTAATTCCGGACATTTTCCGTGTTTTGATTTTTTCGATCCAGATTACGGTTTGACCCGTGCGCGGTCCCGACGCAAGATTTTTGATACGATAATCATTCGGTGAATCAACGTAACCCGTATTCTCGAAAGACGGGATATTATTACATTATTTTCGTATAAAGTGTTTTATAAAAAGCTCGGTTTGGATAATTATCCAATACGGGTATCAAAACGGATCGTTTTCGCGGTTACTTAGCGACTAAGTAACTAATTTAACGATCCAAAATGATCCAAAATGAAACAATATTCCGTAATTATAAATAGCCTAATTCTTATTTCTTTTATTTCGTTTATTCATTTGCAACCAATACGAATACAGTAAATACAAAGAAAAACCTTAGAAACCGATACGTTCCTGAGAATCAAACGCACGAACGAGGACGTTACCGAACTCCAATTCAAGCGTGCAATATATCAAAACGAAGCTCTCGAAATATAGAATCATAATCAATCATCAAATGAAACCCAGAAATTTCAGGTAATCCTCTGTCTATTTATTTTAATTCGAATTTATTAAGATTTTAAATATGAAAATTTGTTCTTGATGTTGTTGATATGATTTGATGATTCCATCGTGTATATAATATTTTTCTGGTCAATTTGGTATGTTATATGTCAAAACCGAGTTCAATAACATATAAAAAATTGGGTTTGATTATCGAATTATCGAATTAGGGTTTATGAGTATGAATGTTCTTAATTGGATTTGAGACTTTTTTATTTAAGGGTTATTGATTGATTTGAATGATTGGAATAGCTTCATGGGGTGATTTGCAATCGATTTACATAGCTACTTGTACCAAACGATTCCCGAAAGTATCAACCCGAGTGCTTCATATTTTTCGATTTTTTCTTTTAATTTTTAAAAGTATTTATCAGTTGGTTAATGTTATAAATTGTTGGGTTAGATTGTAATAATTCTCAGCTTTATTTTGACACCAAAACCACTATGTTTGGTTGAGAATTGCTAGTATTCACATTTTTGGCCAGAACGGTTCTTGTTTTCCGGAATCTGCCATTTTTTCCGGTCGTTCTCGTCGGAGAAGACGACGGGATCACATGTTGTGGTGATTACAAACACCCACAGGCTTGCAAAATCGTTGTTTAATGCTCATGATTGAAACCCGAACGAACATGGATGATTTGGAAGCCGAAGGCAGCGATGTTGGTCATGGACGGAACCCCGCGGGAAAACGGCTGTATCGCTGGATTCTGGAAACCGGCTGGCCGGGGCTGGTGTTCTTGTTCGATCCGGCAGCCCGGTTTTCGACCCGATTTTTTGAACCGTTTTTGATCTATTTTTCCCCTATTTCAAATCTAAAAATCCGTTAGTGCAGTTTTGATTTAAAAATAATTCAAAAATTCTGTTTTTAATTTCTAAAGTTCATTATTTATTTCTGAAAATTATTTTTAATTCTAAAATAAATCTTAATTAATTAATTAATTAACTTTAGTTGATTATTAATTATTTAATTAGTCAATTAAATTAAATATTAATTGATTAATTAATTTAATTAGTTATTAATTAATTTTAATTGATTATTTAATTTGATTTAATTATTTATATGATTTAAAAAAAATTCCAAAAATTATTTTGAGCTTTAAAATATTATTTTAAATTTATTTTCAAGGCACGATAATTATTATAAAATTATTTTAAAGGCATATTCGGGTATTCGAACCCTATTATTTAATTATAAAATGATTCGAAGACCCATTTTAATTCGGAAAAATGTTCAAAAATTCATAATTAATCAACCGTTCGTCCGTTTAATACGAAACGAACGCCTCTAGACTCGGAAAAATATTCTGCTTTCATTAAAATTACTTTCGAAACCCAATTTCTTTTGTATCAAAAGATCGTTTGTTTTATAAATCATTCTGAGTCGATTATTGATCGATAAAATACTCTTTTTGACCCGATTTCAATTCTAACCGCATCGAGACCTATTTTTTGATGATTCACCTTATATGCTACATGAATTATGTGACTACGTGTTATACAAATAATATGATTATGTGACGTATGTATACGTGTTATGTGACTTGTGAGTCAACATGTTTTTTAAATATTATCTGATTGAGATGTGATCCTTATATGTTTTTATCGGGCGGGTAGACGATAGGGATAAGTGTATAGACTAGACAATTATATATTGTCATTTCATTGAATAGTATTATTTGTGATAGATACGCATAGTGCGAGACATTCAAAGACAGATAGAGATTGTAGAAGTATAGCCTGATTGCGTGTAGTAATGAAACGAGTGGATTCAGAATAAAGATAAACCTAAGAGGGTAAACAATAAGAAAGGTCAATTAGCGTGTCAAGGGAAATACAAATCACAGGACTGAGGGATATGGCAGCTAGTTAAAGATCAGAGGATTATCAATTGAGGTAAGTATTCCTAACCTTTCTCCTAAAATACTGCAAATATTTATTCGTTCCTATTCTAAGTTCAGAATAGTTAAATGTTTTAATATTTCGCTGTGATTACTCTTATTTATGCAAGTACTTTTTGATCTTGTTCCTTGATTATCGATTGATCTCTTGAGCAAGTACCCATTTGTTCGGGTTATTTGCGAACCCTGATTTGGGATGTTTTAAAATCAAAGTGATTTGACATCAAAATACTTCACGGATTGGATGGTTACGATGAGGGCCAGTGATGAGCTGGAGCCTAAGGGCCATAGATGGCTGGTTCCTTGATTATTAGGCCATAGTTGCCTGGGTACCCCATATGTTGGTTGGGTCTATGCAGTTGGGTATAGATCCGCACTATATCCTGACAAATTAGCATGTTATAGTGCATATGTTGGTTTCTAGTGTCTAGTCTAATCTATTGTTGATCGCCATTAACGGCATTCCTCCTTGAATAGTTCATAATTACAAAATCAAACGAAGATTTGATTTAAAGGGATGAAATATTGAAACGTTCACTGTTCTTTTACGGAAAATGTGATTTATGAGTAAAGGCCAATGAGGGCCGACGTTTTGTTCGCTCAACTATTTTAAAAATATAAAAATGTTTTGAAATCATTCAACAATCGTTTCCTGGAGTTTCTTTGATCTGATACCTGGAAACCATTTATGATACTTGCTAGGGCATTTTTGGCCCACTCTTGCTTTGTGAACTCTTATTTCTTTCAGTATCGAACGAGGACAAAAGTGAATAACTTTTAATAGACAGAAAAAGTGGTGGGATTCCAGCTGAAGAAATTTGGAGGTGTCAGAGTGATCAATACAAGGAAATTAGTAATGAGGTAATGAAATTGTATTTAGACAATGTAAATTTTAGAAGGTTAGATTCTTGTTTTATACCATAAACTGCAAGCGATCCTGAATAATGAGGGGTTGTCTGTATATTTATTTTAATATACAGATTTTTATTATTTAAAGTTGTGTAGTGACCCCCAATCCTGACCCCAGATTTGAGGCTGTTACAGTTGGTATCAGAGCTACAGGTTATTGGTCACTGAAATAAGAATAGGTGAGGGTAAGATATGAGTGATAGGCCATATGAGATAGGAAAGACCCTAGGCATACTCATTTAGTTTCGAATTGAGTGCGAATGAAGATTAACAGGTCCGATACGAAATTGTTAAGCCAAAATTGTTGAGGGAAGTGTAAGGAGAATATTACAATACTATAGGTATATTTAATTCTTCGATCCTACAGTAATGAGGAATTGATGAATGGAGACTGGATATGTTACCCTATGTTTCATACGGTTTTGAAGAAAATGCGATTGATTTTTGTGAAAACTTGTGAAAGAGAGGCTAGGTGAGCTTTGGTACGATTTAACTTAGAATTAGGTAATAGAACGAGCTCCACGCCGGAGGCAACGAGTTGATGGAAGCTGATGAAGGGCCAAACTTGCAAGCTGCAGAGGCACCACCATCGCGAAAAGATTATTATCACATACCGGGCGCTGCGCGAAGAATGATATTTTACCTTACGAGGTATAGGTAAGGCTAGCAAGAAGGTGCGACCCTATCTATAGAAAGAACGTCGAATCGCCTGCGTGGTTATAAGCATAGCGTCAAGGACGATGACAAGAATGTCAGAGATAGTACCGGATGTCAGCATTGCAGTAGAATTGTGAATAAATGATATATAAATGAAACTTCGTCGACTAATAAGTGTGAGCAGAATCCAAGGAAAAGTAGAAGATGTACCAGAATGGAGAGACCCTTATATGGGCATTCCTTTAATTAGATATTTCATTAGCGGATCAAGAGAATATCAAGTTTAAAGTTTTTGTGAAAGACAGAAGTAATAATTATAAATTTGATAGGGACGCGATTAAGATCAAATCATTAAAGCATTTAATATGGAGGAAATTCCAGATGATATTTTGAAGTTATAATGTGACCTAAACTGTGAATCTCTCATTCGAATGGTTTCTGAAGGCATACGTAGGTGATGCGTGGAAGGTGATCAACATCGACATTATTTCTCTTAATACGATAGCATATGTTCTTCTTGATTCTTGAATACGTATGAGTTTATTCTGTGGATAAATCATATGAGGTGAAGATGAAAGAAAATTTATTGTATTCCTTCTGAATTGTTTTTTTTCTTAAATTACTGATTCATGATTGAGACAAACAGTGTTGTGGTATGACGCTTTGTCGAAATGATGAAGAGTCGGGTGGGACGCCATCTAATCATGTGCTGTATACCATATAGTATGAAAGACTGGCCATCTTGAGTATGAATATGGTTGTCTCATTCACATCTAAATCTTCACTCATTCTTCTTCCTTCAATTTACTGAATTACATATTCTCCCAATCGTTTGTGGCATTGTTATTCCTTATTCAGTTTTCAATCAAAGTCATATTCGCAAACTCTCATCTTGCGTAGAGTCTGTTATCTGATGGTTTCAAAAGAAATGAAATAGTGTGGCACGTGAAATCGTACAACAAACATAGATACGACTGCAAACCGATAAATGGTGGACGTCTGCGGGTAAGGAAGAAGGAATTTATCGATAACATGGACGTGGCGAAGACATCAAGTCAGACAGTTGTTCGTGTTATGAGGATATCATCAGCATGATAGATTGGGTCAATATGACGCGCTTCAAATCAGAGGATTTCGATGTGGAATGAATGATTAGCGAACCGTAATAAATAAATTAGTTATAAACTAAGGAAGTAAGGCTGTATGCAAAGCGAATGAGTGTCGGGACAACAATCGGAGATCAAGGGAATTCTGAACACTGACTCAGACAGGCAATTAATACGTGAAGCATCCCTTCGTCGCTGGAAAGATATTTGTCATGAAGATTCAAGATCAAAGAAATCTTAATTACAAACAAATTTTGAACATGTTCTTCAAGAAATTGTGAAGTGCACTACCTTGAGTAAATAGGTTATGGTGAATTTAATACCCATAACCGGGTCGGTGACAAAAGTTTGATACGGGAACATAAGTGGAGATAAAGTAATGGTGATTTCGACTGCGAGACCTTTTAAGAAATAACGAACTGATGATGGAGTTTTCACCCGATTGTGATGATGATAATTAAGACCCTGCATGGTTATTAAAAGATCAGTAGACTCACTAATGAAATTGAGTGTGTATCCTCAAAGAAGGAGGATTGGTGTAGTTCATTGAAGGATGCGGCATAATTTTTAAAAGTAAATATACCCAATTCATAATGGTAAGAGATAAGTTAAAAGACTTGCGAAATAAATTTTTTAGAAACAACAAGATAAATTTTAAAGTTCACTAATAAAATTTTGTAATATTCTGAAAAAAACTGAGAAAAGTATGGTTATATTAATCATTGTTGGTTTAAGACCTTAGTCCTATTTTAAAAAGATATATGTTATGCCAGTTAATCATACAAATGTTGGTCAGAATGATACAGTTTGAATTATGGTGAATGGATGAATTTGGTTGATGGAAGTGAATGGATATGATTGTGGACGATTTGGTTGATTGATGGTGTCAGCTTGAGTCTGACTGGTAGTCAATGATATATGGGAAGTACTGCCCAAATTTTCAGAAATCACCCTACATGTAAGGATAAAGAAGTATATTATCGTTCTCGTTAGTACTCCAATTAACTGCGATCTCGGTTCTTGAGAAAGTTATTATGCCCAAATCGACTTCATATAATTGGTCTTTGATTCCAGGTACCTAGTTAGCACTTGGTTTAAGTAATCAGTTAAAAGAGTTAATTGATCAACTTTACCAACTAATGGTTAGTTAAATGGAGATCGATTCTAATCAGATTGAGTCAAGCTCTGACATGATTTTCAGATCCCAAATCAAAGCAGTTAGCAAGTTGAAGGAAGTGATGGCATTAGCAGGAATCGAAAGTTTAGTAGAGTTAGCGTGATGTTACTGCATATATGTGCGAGATTTTATCTAGATGAATACACCCTTTTCGATAAACAAGAGGAACAGAAAGTAATTGGTACATGCTAGTAAGAAGAATATTTTCAAGAACTGGAGGTTCAAGATAAAGCAAAGAGATTCTATCATCTGTAATAGCGTTCTAGGAAGGACTTGGAAGTATACCCATATCGAATGGCGATCGAATAAAAGTTTTAGAAAACTCGCAAATCCAAGTATCCGATGTAAGATGAAGACTAACGAAGTCCGCATGTGAACTCAGGAAAAAAAGAAATGTTGATCAATTGGAGAAAGCCAAATATGCGATCAATGATGATTTAAGTGAGGCTATGAAAGTAACTATCGATGAATTTTGATAATTTTGTCGGTAAGAACTTAAATATTATAAATAAAAGCCTTTTATTAACTTCAGAAATTGCTTATTCTAATAATGCACATATTAATATTATCGAGAAAAAGACACTCCGTATGTTAAAAGAGTTAATGAGTAATGAGAATGAAGAACTAAATAAGAAAAGAAGTGGAATCAAAAGGATGATAAAGAAATTTCATAAAATAGTCCAGGATATAAGCAAGTTTTGAACGTCAGCTGTGTCAGAACTGATAGGAGAATGAAGTGAAACGCCGATAATTGAAGATAGAAATTTCATTCAAAGAATGCATATAAACAGGAGAGATTAAACCAAGGTATTAGTGGTGAACTGTTAAAGAAGAACGTTACAATGAATCTCATATTAGAATTCTTTAGAATTAAAGCAAATCCCCGAAGGTTCTAACGAATGATTTACCAAGGTTACCTCGGGAAATGAGGTAGAATTTCTCAATGGTTACTGCACAGAGTCGAGCTGGTGTCAAAAGCCCTGCATCGTATAATGCAGTAGGAATGAGATATTGAGTGTAGGAAAACTTCAGAAATGTAGAATGAAAGAATAATGAAATAAAGAGTACTTCGCGCTATACACAAAAGTGATCATGGAGAAAAGAGGAGGAAGGTATGAAGTCACGCATCGGTTATCAAAAATTGTAAGTCTGAAGATTAAATGGACATAATGTATAAGGAGTAATTGGATAGTGTAATTGTATTTATTAATAACATCCTCGCCCATTCAAGAACTGAAGAAGACCAAGTTGAACACCTGAAGATATGCGAAGGGTGAAAGATTAGCAACTGCGTTCTAAGCTTCAAAGGTATGAACTCTGGTTATAATTAATTATGAGCTATGGAAGTATGGGTAATTACCAACCAAGCAAGATCCATTCAGAGACAGATGTCTTGAGTAGAAAAGAAAGAGTGAATATCACTAAGATTGTTGGGGAGTGGATAGAGGAATTGGAAAAGTTAGAAACTGAAGAACAGGTTTTGATCCGGGTTCTAGGTGATGCTGATACTCACTTTGTTGTTATATATCAAAGGTGGTATTAATATAGATGATTGATGTTTACTTCAGTATGGAATGTTGTGAGCATCAAAGTTAATATTGATATCTAATTTGATATGACAACAAAATAAGTATTAGTATTAATTGTTCGGTTTCGAATAAAGTTATGATTCATTCCATTCCAAACTAATATTTCCTTTCAGATAGTAAAAGATTCTCGCTCGATGAATATACTTAGTGATTGAAAAGAAATTGAAGTATACTATAAAGTGGTGAGTTAAATGCAATTGTCGAGATTTCTCTTAATTTTTAGTTTTGAATAGATTTAGAACATTTCGAAGCATCAGACGCCATGAGCTCAGTATATCGGGCGCAGGCGGATGGAAAATACAAGAGACCAGCTAAAGGTTCTCGAATATGATTGAAAACGATCATAGGCCAGACTAACTAAACAGAAGGAGACGAGAGAAGTAAAGTAGAACAGTCGGGGAAAATGGAAGGTTCATGAACACAAATTATTAGAATTAGAAAGAGAAGCAGATTAATATAAATGAAGTTAGTCTATTGAGATAATGAGATAGATAAAACGATTATGAATGAGTTGGCCCTGTTGTTACAGGCATAACGAGTTCATAAGATGTTCAAATGTATATGACTAAGAAGGGTAATTTAGCTCCCTATGTATAAAATGAAGGTTGATTCAGGTTACGTGAGTAACTGATAAATTTGATGTCGATAAGAGACCGTTGAGTTGTGATTAAAGTGATGAGACCTGAGAAATTATAAGAAAGGTAATTGGAAAAATATCATAGTCAACGTCAGAAATCAAATACACTATGGTCTTGGTACATCATTTACAGATGAAGAAAAAGATTACGGGAATGATTAAAGAACCTCGAATGCGATCAGAAGCGACTGCAACCAGGTTGAATGGACAAAGAGACACGTGGGAACGAGAATCAACACTGAGTAACAGTTGGAAACGCTCATAAGCACGAGTTACTAGAATTAGAAAGAAAAAGAGAATTAAAAATATGTTATGCTGGTCCCTCCTAGATAGTAAAATAGGCAGGATAAATAGAAGTGAGTTGGCTTCACCGCTACCCGTATAGCGGATTCATAGGGCGTTTATATGTATATACCCAGAAAGAGTGAGTTAGCTCCATTATATATAAAAGATGGAGATTTGAATTGAGTTATACAAGCAACAAATAGAATATGATGTTAGTGAGAGGCTATTAAGGAATGATTGATAATATACCTTTAAAGTTATGAAAAATTATAAGGTTGAGAGATTCACCTGAGAAAATAAAAGTGATATACTTGAAAAGTATCAGTATTATTCATTAGTGTGATTCTGAGGACAAAATCCTTTTAAGGAGGGAAGGATGTAACATCCGGGGAAATATCGTGTAATTATTTTTATCAATAAATGATTATTGTGTGAATATTATATGAATTTTTGGTGAATTATCTGATGATTGATAATAATATTTGGATGTTTGTATACAATAAAATATGAGTATGTTAATTTTAATATGTCCAGAATAAAATATAGATAATTAAGGAATTTTTATGGTAATCTTTGGAGTGTTATATGATTTTATTAATTATTTCTGAATAATTACAAAATTATTTTATAAAGCCGAGAATCGTCCGACTTCAATCGTTTTTACGTTTTTACAACCCGAAACTCTTCTGAAAACTCCTTCCTAACCTAATCTGGTAATTCCGGACATTTTTCGTGTTTTGACTTTTTCGATCCAGATTACGGTTTGACCCGTGCACGGCCCGACGCAAGATTTTTGATACGATAATCATTTCGGTGAATCAACGTAACCCGTATTCTCGAAAGACGGGATATTATTACATTATTTTCGTATAAAGTATTTTATAAAAAGCCCGGTTTGGATAATTATCCAATACGGGTATCAAATCGGATCATTTTTACGGTTACTTAGCGGCTAAGTAACTAATTTAACGATCCAAAATGATCCAAAACGAACCAATATTCCATAGATATAAATAGCCTAATTCTTGTTTCATTTATTTCGTTTATTCATTTGCAACCAATACGAATACAGTAAATACAGAGAAAAACCCTAGAAACCGATACGTTCCTGAGAATCAAACGCACGAACGAGGACGTTACCGAACTCTGATTCAAGCGTGCAATATATCAAAACGAAGCTCTCGAAATATAGAATCATAATCAATCATCAAATCAAACCCAGAAATTTCAGGTAATCCTCTGTCTATTTGTTTTAATTCAAATTTATCAAGATTTTAAATATGAAAATTTGTTCTTGATGTTGTTGATATGATTTGATGATTCCATCGTGTAGATACTATTTTTCTGGTCAATTTGGTATGTTATATGTCAAAAACCGAGTTCAATAACATATAAAAAATGGGTTTGATTATCGAATTAATGAATTAGGGTTTATAAGTATGAATGTTCTTAATTGGATTTGGGACTTTTTGATTTAAGGGTTATTGATTGATTTGAATGATTGGAATAGTTTCATGGGGTGATTTGCAATCGATTTACATAACTACTTGTACCAATCGATTCCCGGAAGTATCAACCCGAGTTCTTCATATTTTTCGGATTTTTCTTTTAATTTTTAAAAGTATTTATCAATTGGTTGATGTTATAAATTGCTGGGTTACATTGTAATGATTCTCAGCTTTATTTTGACACCAAAACCACTGTGTTTGGTTGAGAATTGCTAGTATTCACATTTTTGGCCGGAACGGTTCTTGTTTTCCGGAATCTGCCATTTTTTCCGGTCGTTCTCGTCGGAGAAGATGACGGGATCACCGGTTGTGGTGATTACAAACACCCACAGGCTTGCAAAATCGTTGTTTAATGCTCATGATTGAAACCCGAACGGACAAGGGTGATTTTGAAGCCGAAGGCAGCGATGTTGGTCATGGACGGAACCCCGCGGGAAAACGGCTGTATCGCTGGATTCTGGAAACCGGCTGGCCGGGGCTGGTGTTCTTGTTCGACCCTGGCAACCCGGTTTTCGACCCGATTTTTTGAACCATTTTTTATCTATTTTTCCCCTATTTCAAATCTAAAAATCTGTTAGTGCAGTTTTGATTTAAAAATGATTCAAAAATTCTGTTTTTAATTTCTAAAATTCATTATTTATTTCTGAAAATTATTTTTAATTCTAAAATAAATCTTAATTAATTAATTAATTAACTTTAGTTGATAATTAATTAATTAATTAGTCAATTAATTTAAATGTTAATTGATTAATTAATTTAATTAGTTATTAATTAATTTTAATTGATTATTTAATTTGATTAAATTATTTATTTGATTGAAAAAAAATTCCAAAAATTGTTTCGAGCTTTAAAATATTATTTTAAATTTATTTTCAAGGCATATTCGGGTATTCGAACCCTATTATTTAATTATAAAATGATTCGGATACCCATTTTAATTCCGAAAAATGTTCAAAAATTCATAATTAATCAACCGTTCGTCCGTTTAATACGACTTGAACGCCTCTAGACTCAGAAAAATATTCTGCTCTCATTAAAATTACTTTAGAAACCTAATTTCTTTTTTATCAAAAGATCGTTTATTTTATAAATCATCCTGAGTCGATTATTGATCGATAAAATACTCTTTTTGACCCGATTTCAATTATAACCGCATCGAGACCTATCTTTTGACGATTCAACTTATATGCTACATGGATTATGTGACTACGTGTTATACATATAATATGATTATGTGACATATGTATACGTGTTATGTGACTTGTGAGTCAACATGTTTTTTAAATATTATCTGATTGAGATGTGATCCTTATATGTTATTATCGGGTGGGTAGACGATAGGGATAAGTGTATAGACTAGACAATTATATATTGTCATTTCATTGAATAATATTATTTATGATAGATACGCATAGTGCAAGACATTCAAAGACAGATAGAGATTTTAGAAGTAAAGCCTGATTGCGTGTAGTAATGAAATGAGTGGATTCAGAATAAAGATAAACCTAAGAGGGTAAACAATAAGAAAGGTCAAGTAGCGTGTCAAGGGAAATACAAATGCAACAAGACTGATGGATATGACAGCTAGTTAAAGATCAGAGGATTATCAATTGAGGCAAGTATTCCTAACCTTTCTCCTAAAATACTGCAAATATTTATTCGTTCCTATTCTAAGTTCAGAATAGTTAAATGTTTCAATATTTCGCTGTAATTACTCTTATTTATGCAAGTACTTTTTGATCTTGTTCCTTCATTATCGATTGATCTCTTGAGCAAGTACCCATTTGTTCGGGTTATTTGCGAACCCTGATTTGGGATATTTTGAAATCAAAGTGATTTGACATCAAAATACTCCACGGACTGGATGGTTACGATGAGGGCTAGTGATGAGCTGCACCCTAAGGGCCAGAGATGGCTGGTTCCTTGATTATTAGGCCATAGTTGCCTGGGTATCCCATATGTTGGTTGGGTCTATGCAGTTGGGTATAGATCCGCACTATATCCTGACTGATCAGCAGGTTATAGTGCATATGTTGGTTTCTAGTGTCCAGTCTAATTTATTGTTGATCGCCATTAACGGCATTCCTCCTTGAATAGTTCATAATTACAAAATCAAACGAAGATTTGATTTAAAGGGATGAAATATTGAAACATTCACTGTTCTTTTACGGAAAAATATGATTTATGAGTAAAGGCCAATGAGGGCCGACGTTTTGTTCGCTCAACTGTTTTAAAAATATAAAAATGTTTTGAAATCATTCAACAATCGTTTCCAGTATTTTCTTTGATCTGATACCTGGAAACCATTTATGATACTTGCTGGGCATTTTTGGCTCACTCTTGCTTTGTGAACTCTTATTTCTTTCGGTATCAAATGAGGAAAAAAGTGAATAGCTTTTAATAGATAGCAAAAGTGGTGAGATTCCAGGTGAAGAAATTTGGAGGTGTCAGAGTGATCAATACAAGGAAATTAGTAATGAGGTAATGAAATTGTATTTAGACAATGTAAATTTTAGAAGGTTAGATTCTTGTTTTATACCATAACCTGTAAGCGGTCCTGAATAATGAGGGGTTGTCTGTATATTTATTTTAATATACAGGTTTTTATTATTTAAAGTTGTGTAGTGACACCCAATCCTGACCCCGGATTTGGGGCTGTTACAAAAAATTTGGGTTTTTACATGATCCCATTATTGAAATGAATCCATGGACAAACTTGTTAATATGTTTGACATAGGGATTTAATTAGCAATGATATGAAACATCAATTTTTTCAAAGAATTGAAAATCTATTTTTTCTTATGAACCCTAGTATAGACACACACACAGAGATATATATATATATATATAGGGGAATGATCAAATACAAACTAAAATTAAAATAGAAACTAGGAATTAATCTAAGCCATTAGATATACCTAATCTAATGGTCCCCCCTAAATCACCCCACCCAAT
Organism: Apium graveolens; assembly: GCF_009905375.1. Classification (NCBI taxonomy): domain Eukaryota; kingdom Viridiplantae; phylum Streptophyta; class Magnoliopsida; order Apiales; family Apiaceae; genus Apium; species Apium graveolens. The sequence continues at coordinate 89,702,487 of NC_133649.1, forward strand.
TACTCTGCACCCTCCCGCACCCAATTTCAGCTTTTTCCTTCCGTTTTTAATTTAATTTTTCTTGTCAAACCGTAATTTTTTTTAAAATCTGATTTCACTGTATTTTTCTCAATCTCTCAACGATCGATTTGCATCCCATATGTGTTATATTTTGAATTAGTTTAAAAAAAAATATTTGGTTTCTAGTTTCTATTTTAAATTGGCTTCTATTGAAGTATCCCCCTTATATATATATATATATATATATATATATATATATATATATATATATATATATATCTTGGGGTGAGGGACTGGGAATATGTCCGTTACATCTGACTTGGAGACATGTAGGAGCCAACTGGGTGCTGATTTGGAAAAACTAGCCATAATGCTGACGTGGCAAACAACGTTTTTAAATTGTCCGTTAGTTTTAGGACTGAGTGGTACGAACGAGATTTATGGCTTTTAAAGTATTTTCAGATGAGACGCCGAATTTGTTAGTGATGAATTTGAAATATGCAAGTTTATTTAGTGGTCAATTTGATATCTAACCCTTTGTTGAAGTTGCTTTTAGAGGTGTCAATGAAAGTAACCAAATTTTGGCACCATTTGACACCCTCCAAAATGTGGAAACTAATGTTATATCTTCTAATAATGATATATACCTTTATATCTTTTATAAATTTTAATTATATAAAATGGTTTGACAAATTTGAGTGCTAATTGTTGGATTGAGTTTTGATAAAAAAATATCAAAAGTATAATTGAAGAAAGAGACAATAATATATAATATTACTGATAAATTGAAAATATTGACAATTTTGATTTAGCACCTCAATTGAATATACTCTTATGGTTTACTTGAGGTTTATATTGTTCGATGCACGTTAACAATGTGTGCAATTAGGTTTATTTTGCTTTAGGCATGTTAAAAATGTGTGCAATCCCGTTGATCTACCTCATATGTTTGTTTATCTCGTTTTAAGTTACTAATGATTCCATCAATTTTATGTCAGTACTTGAATATAGGCAAATGATCAAATAAAAACTAAATTTAAAATAAAAACTAGTAACTAATCTAAACCATTAAATCAGTCTAATTTAATGCCCTCCTAAAAGCACCACAAACAACTAATCTGCACTCTCCCACATATAATCTCATCTTTTCCCCTCTGTTTTTAATTTAATTTTTTCCGTCAAATAGTAAGTTTTTTTTAATCCGACTTCACTGTATTTTTCTCCATCTCCTAGCGATCGATTTGCATATCCATGTGTTATATTTTGAAGTAATTTAAAAGAAAATTATTTAATTTCTAATTTTTATTCTAAAAATGACTTTTATTAGAGTAGCCCCTGAACATATATATGTACACACAATAACTTATGTACGTGTTCATGTACAATTACACATGAATGCCAACGATTATGTATATATCACTCATCATTATGTAAAGACCAGGAACAAGCATGATTATATTATAGCCGGTGGAATATGCACCTTGAAAATCACTTGCAACTTTTGTCGATTTTCACTTTTCAGTTTTTTCATAGCATCAAATATCATTAAAATATCTACTATAATTTTACTTGAGCTATATATTTTTTTGCTTAAAATTCATTTCATCCAGTTTTACAATCAAAACCGAATCGAGATTTTTAAAACCGAAACTGATTGTTCGGCGGTGATTGCGATTTTTGATTTTTAAAATCGAAGATGCATAGTTCTGGTTCTGGTTTTGGATTTTATTCAAAAACCGACCCTAACCGATTCACGCTCACCCCTACTAAAAACTGGTTCCCGAAATTTCAAAAAAATTTCATAAATGACATGACGTAATATTTATCAAATTTTAATTTGTAAACGCGTATATACACATATGGGTCTTATTTCATTATAAGTAATGTTATTATTTATCTATGTTATACACTTTAATCGGAGGAAGAAGATTTCGAGTACTAATTCGGTACCTAGCATTTTCATTTTACTCGCCCTTTAGATCGATAATTTTATATAGTATATGGAAATATTAAATAAATATAGCATTTATATTTATTTTGAGTACGAAAATATGAAAATTTAAGGTCATGCTATGGTGATTTATTTTCGAGATATATTATACAATTATTTTAATAAAATAAAATATATGAATATGTAAAGGTATTATAATAACATAATTAAAGTTTAAATTTTGATGTTTGATGTTTATATTCGAGTTTCATAATGAAACTAGTATAATAATTCATGTGAGTCTCAGGGTCACTATCTAGGATATTTTTATATAATATGTAATTATATCGTTCCTGATTATCTGTTTATTAATAAAATTGTGTAATATTTCAAGTATAGTTAATATAAGTTGATTAATTATCAATATGTTGATTTATATTTAAAACATTCTGAATAACGTTGCTAATTCAACTCAATGAATGAATGATATATTTTATGAGATGTAATTGAATAAGTACAAATAACGTCATTAATACGTGTTTATATACAAAATAGCATATCAGTATTACATATAAAATATGAGGTGATTTCTGTAGAACTGTGAACAAATGTGAAAATTTTCACAACATTCTTTATATTTATACATGAGATAAATAAGATAAATTGTCTTGACTGTCAACCTTTGGGGGCATGAAATTAAATTGATATCATACAACTTCACATTCCATACTTTCTCTGAGTTTGATAAAATGGTTTTGTAGTTTTGTAACACGGTATAAATTTTTTAAACACTCTAAGATATATACATATATATTAAATTTTAAACTAATATTTTTTAATTATGAATAAATATTCAACAAATAATTAAGTGATCATTATATATTATGTTTGGGCTAATATTTTGATTTTTTTTCAAAATTAACTATATAATAATACTAACTATGTAAATATGTTATATATAATTCTTTTAAAAAATATAATTTTATACCTAAAGTCTAATTAAATGTTATATAAACAATATAAGATGGTATATTTATAATTTGCAAGTTTTAATCTACTTATAATTAAGGTCATAACTCGACTAATCAATTATTATATACAAATACAATCTAATATTATATTTGAACCAATTGTTTTTATAATAGCGTTCATAATCAATTTTATAATATTCTAAAATGCAATATAAATTGAAAATGAATAATTAAATATAAAAAGAAAAATATTAACGGAAAAATACTAGTGATAAAAATATTAAATTTCACTCTATTAACGCGACACACATAAACACACATATGAATTGCTTGACTTAAAACTAATCTGATCTGAGTAAATTGCATGGTGGTAGCATTGATGTGTGCATGTTGACTGGTACATCCAGGTTCAGTTCTTTCCAAAAGAATATTATATAAAAATTAAATATAAAAATGAGTAGATTTGTCATGTCACATGAATAAAATGACATGTACACAAAAATATTAAGTGCATGACTTAGAACTAATATGAAAAAGTGGCATAGTGTTAATGACGTGTGCGTGTTAATTGCTAGACCAAGGTCCAATTTCCTACTAATAATATATTTTTTTATTTAATAAATTTACGGATAACTCTGTCATTTCACGTGAATAAATTGATAACTCGAAGTCATTTCATCGTTAATATTTAAAATGATAAAGTAAATATAACAACTTTATTTATGTCATTTGTGGACATTTCATATATTTTTGGTGTTATTTTGTATCATGTCTTTTCTTGTAATTAAAAATAAAATATTGTGTCAGTTCCATTTTTAATATGAAATTCATTTTTGTGTTCAAATTATACAAATTTCTTTCGTGTAGTGTTTATATCTAAATTTAGATATACGAATTACGAAAGTGCACGTGAATATATTTTTATGTTTGAAAAAATTTAAATGACTATGTAATATAAATTTTTTCTTCTGCGAATAACAATAATTTTTCCATTGAACAAATAAATTTTAGACTTAATTGCAGTATGTTGTCTTGAACTTTAATTTTTTTTTTGCACGAAAATAACTAAATTTTTACTAGTGCCAAAGTGATGTCTAATTGTTGAGTTTCTCAACAGTGTGGTAGCTACGCATCCCTCAGGTTAGAATTTATTTAAATATAATTGTTGTTTGTATTTTATGGATATTTATATATTAAATTAATGATAAATAAAGAAAGTACCAGTTTCCCCAAAATTGAAACTTATAATTTATGTATGAAATTGGTTTTTAGTTTGTAATGGAATGGTGAAATGAAAGTAGTAATATATTGAGAACATGATAGGAATCATGTTCACATTTTTCCTATGAACAAAACACATAGAATAATTTTGTCACTCTGTAGTTGTCAACATCTAACCATTCTAAGTGATAGTTGTTGATAGAATAACTTATCAACTGATAAGGTTTTGTAACACTTTTACGAGATTTCTGTACTAGGTTAGTAATGTTGTTATTCATTTAGAAGTCATGTTGACTCAATGGATAATTTAAAATAAAATGGTTAATTATATATATATATATGTGTGATGTCATATAATTATGCTTAAGTGAAGTGAGTTCTCAACTGTTAAGTGAAAAACAACATCAACGGCTAACATCATCAACCCATCAATGGCTAGGGTGTGACACCCAAATATCTGGGTTCCAGATTGAGGAGTCACGACACCACTTTAATAATATTTTTTGCATAAATAATATTAGATTACAACCCCGAAACTATAGAAGGGGGTTGAATATAGTGTTTATACAATCAAATCGATTTCAACACAAGTATGTAACAAAGATCAAGTATATTTAAATAAACTCTGTTACAATAGAACTATTGTTCTCTCTCAGGGATGAACAAAATATCACTAAGAGCTGCTATGTTACAATAAAATAATGTTTCTCGATTATGATAACACATATTGTGTAAACCCTAAGCTGTGTTTATATAGTACACAGTTACAAGATATATTCTAATTGATATGGAATATAATCCTGTCTCCTAAAATATATCAATCAGATATCTTCTGCAAGTGTTCTAGTTCTCTAACTCTTCATGCATATCTTCTTTTGTTTTAGTCCAGATCTTCTCCTGTAAATCAGCCGCATTCCTTATCTGAAGTCTTCGCGCACTTAAGTTCTAATATACATCTTCTGACGACTTAAGTCCTGATATTAAGTTCTGACTTCAGTAAGTCCTGATTTCAGTAAATCCTGATATGTCTTGTTGTTAAGTTTTGAAAACTAAACGCAAATCAGATTAGACATGACATCTCAAATATATCTAACAATCTCCCCCAACTTGTAAATTATGAAAAATATACAAGTTAATAGATTTGATGATGTCAAAAACATTTAAGTAGAAATACAATGAGAGTTTATCTAGACAATTAACTACAACTTAAAGTCCTTGTAGCTTTTACCAATCTCACCGAGTCAATCTGAATCCAAAGTGATTCTTGACAAAGTTTGATATCAGATTTTCTTCTTTATTCCTCAGGACTTGAGCTATTGTAGCTTTGACTTGCTTCAATTCTTCACCCTGACTTCCAATCTGGTAGATTGTAGTCCTTAGTGCTGAGATGTGATTTCTTTCTAAACCATCACCAAGTATGATCACCCTTGGATGAGAAGAATCTTCATTGTAGCACAAATATTTCTCTTTCAGAATCACTTCAAGTTTAGTAGAATCCTTCTTCATTGGAATTTCACTTCCATCATCTTCAACTATGTTTGGAATGAATTCTGTAACCCTTGAACCAGAAATTCTTGCTTTATCTCTTATGGTCTTCATAATGAAATTTGACCATCTCCTGGTAATCTCAGACTTTATCTCTAAAAGATAATAAAAGAATTGAAGTGCTTTCAGAGATTTGTTCAGCACATCTGATTCTGACATTTGATATGTTCTTCCATCTTCAAGAAATTGAATCAGATTTTCTTTGACATTATGTTTATCATGAGAATCTAGTACCACTTGAACAGATATAACCTTATCAAGGTGTTTATGTGTAACATCTTCAAGAGGTTTGTCAGTCAATAAAATGTATCTCTTGTAAGTACTTCCACTCCTGTCTTGATCTTAGCTTCATCAGAACCTAGTCCAGCTCTGTCTCTTGCTTCTCTAGATTTCAATCTAACAGTCATGAAATCAGATAACAATTGGCTTTTCTTTGGATCTGATGGTTTAACATTTTCCATTGGAGTTTCTTCTTATCAACAACTTTCATTTTGTCTAAATCAACTTGAGCACTGTCAGAGGTTGATTTCTTGATGGCTTGATCAGAATTTGTTGTTTATTCTGTAACTTGCTATTTTTCACTCTAAACAACTTGATCTTTGTCAGAGGTTATCTTGGATTCTTCAGTTATCTTCCTTCTTTTTCGGAGTTTGAACATCTTCATCTTCAACAGCAGTATCATCATAAACTTGAACCATTTTGCACACAGATTTCATCAGGATTTGAGGAATCTTCATCTCCCGTGGCTTTGTTGGTTCATCAACTTTTCCTTTCCCTTTATCTTTGGGATCAATCTGTGATCTTGTCTTGGGCTTTGAAGCCTCAGAATTTGACTTTTCCTTGATCACAATGCCTTTTACCTTAGGCCATGGAGGTTTCTTTGCATCAGAAGCTTTAGATTTGTCTTCTCATCTACAAATCTAGCTTCTTCCTCCTTTAAAGTCTCTAAATCAATTCCAGGATTATGCTTGAGAAAGAGTCTTCTAGCAATTTCTTCATCAAGTGTCTGAATTTTAGGATCGTTGTAGTAGATAGTAGTCTGCTTTCCCTTGAGCTTCAAAGTTTGCAAAAACTTCTGAGAGTCTTTACTTCCTCCTTGAATCAGAACATTAGAACTTGTTATTCCCAAGGAACTAACAATAAGATTTACAGAAGGGGGGTTGAATGTAAATCTCAAAACTTTTTCAAGTTTTGAGCAGTTTCAAAAGCTAAGTGTATGATGAACATATGTGTGTGAATTGCTTTAAGCAAGTGCAGACATATGTATATTCAAAACACAAATGTAAAGAACACAAAGGCTTTAAAAACTTTTCTGGTGGATTTGTTGTTCCACCAGAGATGTGTATTTCAGAAAATGTGTGATACAAAAAATTGTTCACAGCTGCTTCCTAGTACAAACTAGATGATTTTCTCTCTGAATTTTTCTAAACAGCTCTTGAAAATTCACACCTAATTACTAGATGCAACTTGGTTTATATATCACCAAGTTTTTCAAGTGAAGACAAAGATAAAATACAATTATAAAATAGTCCTTCACATGTTTCTTCTTCATTTCTCTATCCAATGCAATCTAAGATAATCTGTGAATCTTTGAATACTTCCTTGTTTGCACCAGAATGGAAATGCTACTTTTTCTTGATTCATACAAGAGGCTACCACATTCCAATTATCTCTGTCAACCCATGTTCCTCTGTCAGCTTATGAATTGTCACTATCAACTGCTATGGAACTGAGTATCCATTGAAGCTTTCATCCGTTGGTGGCTTTATCCGTTGATGCTCTTATCCGTTGAAGCTTTAGCAGTTGAAGCTTTATCCATTAATGCACTCATCCGTTGATGGATGTTATCCGTTGAAGCTTTTAGAGACATCCGTTGAGGCTTTATTTCTCATCCGTTGAAGGTCTTTAATTTACCAGTTAATACTACTTTATTTATACAAAATTACAAGACATGAAGTATTTACAATTAGCCCTCCTATTTACATATCCACTAGTAGTCAACATGACACATAATTTCCTACAAATTTTAAGAATTATAACTCATTTACAAAGACTGAAATGTGCTACAATACTAAACTAATTTCTAAGTAAAGCTACTCCATCAACGTATAGCCAAAGTGGTCTTATCCGTTGAGGCTACAAACACTAGATTTCTACTTAAATGTTTTATTTAACTTATCATCAAACTAATACACATATATTCCTAACAATCTCCCCCTATTTATGTCTACTAGAACTGTAGGCATAAATTCAGGGTTATCTTGATGATAACAAAATACTTAACAAATATATGAGTTGAAACTAAGTAGAAATTCAAAAGTGCTACAAAAGTGTATGTACTGAGATAGAGTTGAAGATTTACAGTGTTTCCAAGGGTGCTCCTTTAGCCTGAGCAAATCATTTTCTTTTCCTTTGTTCCCTTGTTTTCTTCCCTAGCCTCCTGTCATTTTCCTCTACTTGGAGTTGGAGTTGTTTGTAGAATTCAGCTTCATCTTCATAACTGATATCCAACTTAGATTGCATGTCCTTGAGAGTTTCATTACTGGAAATCTTAAGCTGATCTTCAAGTCTGAAAAATCTTCTGACTCCTTTATTGTCTCTGAACTCCATCAACCAATGAGGTGATTTATGAATTATAGTTCCATGCTCTGGGATGAGTAATGTTCTTGGCAAGGAATTTGACTCCCACCAAGTCTTCCTTATGCTAGCAATCTTGTTGAGAATTTCAGTCTTGGAAGTCCTGGTAAAACCAGTGTCCCTTTTTATAGCTATGTAGATTCTAATCAAGGTAGAGTAGCCCTCATTTAGAATTCTTTAAAGAGGCCAAGTCCTTTCCACACTTCCTTTATACTTGAACACTAGCCTTTCTGGTAGCTGTCCATAGGCATTTATTCCCCTTACTTCCTCCAACTCATCCAGGTAGAGTTCAATATCTGTATATTCTTTTATGTCATAAATGTGAACATAATCATCCTTTGAGGCTTGTGGCTTAGGCTTAGGTTTATGTTTCTGAGTGAATTTACTTGAGGTTGGGGGAGATATGGATTTGGATTTTCTTTTCAGTTCCTTTGGTGGTGGAGAAGTGGTTAAGAAGGTAGGCAATTTGATGGTGTCTCAATTAATAGGTTCCTCTTTAGGGATGATTGGTTCACCATGGATATTTATACTGAGATCAACAATAAAAGGTTCAGGAATAGAAGGTTGTGGTTTGGATTTTAATTGCAATTACTTCAGTGTCATCTTCACTCTTCCTTTTTTCCCTAACCTTCTTTCTGTTACCCTTCTGCCATTTCTTTCTTTCCTCACTTTCTTCTTCCACACTTTCACCAACCATATTCCCCATATCCATATTTATGCTTTCAGTCTTGTTTCCTTCACTCTTGTCTTCAATCTTCTTCTTTTCTTCAATTAGACTTGACTTTAGCTGTTTTTCAAGCTTTACTTGTGCTCTTTTATCAGCTTTCAGCTTTTTAGCTTCTTCCTTTAGCCTCATGGTCTCTTCCCTCTTGGCTATTGAGAATTTGGGATGTCCTTGAATTACACATATACTCTTTCCCTCTCTATAGATGATAGCCATATTCATTCTTTCCACTATATCCTTTGTCTCTTTGTGCTTTATGATATTACCACCCAAAACTTTGTCTTCATCAGGCTTTGGAAGAGGAAAATCCACTTCTTTTAGCTGAACAGGAGTTAGAGGGTTCTTTGTAGAGGCCTTGTTGAATCTAGTGGTTGGCCTAAGTACCATGGGCTTCAGGTTCCTTGAAGAGGTTTCTCCAACCTTATTCCTCCTTACTGGCTTGTGCTCCATAATGATTGGCTCAACTTTATGTTATGTTTCACAGATAGAGATTTTGCAGTTGTAGAACCAAACACTTGTTGCATCCTTTCATCAATTTTTCTCCTTTGCTCTTTCACCTTCATCTCAGCTGCTCGTAGCTGGATTAGATCAATTCCAACAAGCTTTCCTTTGATTTGAAGAGTTGGAGAAGTAGTGATGGCAAGAACTAGCACTTTTGATATTTGAATGTGTGTAGATGGCTCCCATTCCCCTTTATTCTCCCCTTTTTTATTATCATCAAGGAGAGGGGTCAAGCCCTGTGCTTTAGCCAGTTGCACTAGAAGACTAGTCTGAGACTGTTGATTTTGAAGAATGGTCACCATAGAGTTTTCAATAATTTGAACTCTTTCCTCCAATTTGGCCATCTTCTTTTCAGCATCTGATTCTCTTCTCAGTCTCAGTAACAGTTCCTGCATGGTACCAAAGGGCATGATTGCATCCAGCTTCTCAGTATTGTAGGACTTTAAGTCAGCTATATCCTTTTTGAGTTCATCCACACTTAGATTCTGTCTTAATTATTGTAGCTTCATGAGATGTAGAGAATCTAAATGGGCTTGGAGAATGGCCTTGGTACCAGCATTGGAAGTTTCCTGAATTGCCTTTTGGATAGCCATGACTTGTTTGAACTAAGGATACATTGAAATGCCCTGGTGTAGACTCCTTTGTCAATGCCCATTTAGGTAACTCTAGAATAGAGCTTGGGCCTTTATCTCCCCCTAAGCTCATGCTTCCATCAAAAGAACCAGAGTCATCATCATTAGAATTTACTCCAAATTCTTCAGATGGCTCTTCAGTTATAGAAGGCAGCATATTGACAGCAGCTTTATCCCTTTGTAGAGATTCTAAAGTATGTACTTGGTTTAAAGTCTTTTCTGCCTCCTCATTGCCCTGAGTAGCCAACAGTTGATAGGCTGACACAAGATGAGTAAAAGTGTCAGCATCCAAGGAAATGTTATCAATTTCAGCTCTGTAATGTTGCTGGAAATTGTCTTTCCTTGTCAGCATCATCCACAATCATTGACTCACTAGCAATCGCTGGATCCACCCTTATATCTCCTGTACCTGCTTTTCTCTCAATTTCTCTCTTTTCTTGCATCAGGGGCTCCCCCTGGCTCACACTCCTCACACCCTCACCTTCACCTACTAAGGTGGTACTCCTCTCACTTTCTTTTGCATTACTGGAAGAAATAGCATGCATATTTATACTCTCAAGATCTCCTTTTTCCTGGGAGCAACCCAGCCTCTCACTCAAGTTTTCACTCCCTTCCCTCAGCCCTAGAAGTGATTGTACAGTAACCATGTCTTCTACACTTAGAGTCGATTCAGTTGTTTGTGTAGAGACCATCAACGGATACAAAATATCCGTTGAAGTTGAAACTGATGGTATCAACGGATAACTGCTGTTAAGCTTATCCGTTGAAGAATAACCACTTGTAAACGGATGAGGGATATCCGTTGAAGAAGGAAAAGAAGTAGAAATTGAAAGTGACATAATTGTGGAATCTGTGTGGATTGATTTTAAATTAAGTGACATATATTCTTCAACTAAGTCTGAAAGAATTGGTTGATGATCCAACAAATCATCCAAAAGATGATGATCGCCAGTACTTGAGTGGGGCTCCTCCCTGAGTTGTAAAGAGGGAGAATCAGGAATTGATGTGGAAATCATGTCCACATCCAGAGATGGTGATGGAGAATTTGGTGGTTGGTGTGTGTCAATTTTGAGAGAATGGGGCTGTGACTCCAAATTTGTTGGAGTCACATCAAGCTGAATTTGTGAAGGCATAGATACAAGCGATTGTATCTATGCAGTGTGTGCACCCAGTGTTGAAACTAGGGTTTTGACCTTCTTTCTTCTTGTGAAGGCTTTTTACAGGTGAGTGTGTGGCTTCAGTGTCCCTCCTTCTTTTGTTCTGTGTCCCTGGTTGGGGACTATTTTCAATAGCTACACCCTTTTGGGAGGGTGCAGCTAGGGATGAGTTTGAATCCTTTTCAACCACCACAGTCTTTTGAGAAATTATGGCTTGGCTAGCTTGGGTACCACTCACCTCTCCTACCTTATTCTGGGGGTTTTCTTTATGTTAACCCCTCCCCTCACTACTAACACCCTGTTCACTCCCCTCAGGGTTTTTGGTAGTTGTTACAACTGTTGTCTTTTGAGAGACAACAGAGGTGGCTTTCTTTGACTTGGATTTTGAAACTTTAGGTTTGGTGGCCTTGGTGGGAATCTGTTGGGGCATTGACACAGATCCCATGGCCTCACTTGAAGGCAAAGAACTGTTAGGGTTGGAAGTAGTAGGAGTTGAAGAAGTATTTATCTTACTTACCTGAGGTGCAACCATTATTGGTAAGTATACCAATGGCACCTTACTGTGGAGGTCAATCCTTAAAAGGTCTGCAAGGACCCTTTTCTCTTGTACCCAACATTTGAGCTTATTACTCTCATTATTTATGACCAAACCTTCAGCAACATGGTTAGCCAATAACATAAAGAATCTAGCATAATAGATGTTATGAGTTCTATTAGCCTTGTTACCTAACCTAGTACCTAATTCTAGCATAACATAGTTGCTAAAATTATAGTACCTATCAGAAACCAGCATATAGAGCATATTAACAAGAGCTGAAGTTATTGCATCATAATTACTAATTTTCCCAGAGAAAACCTTGATAAAGGCATCACTGAGAAAACTCCACTCTTTCCTAAGGCCTTTTCTCTTAATACTGCCTAAACTAGTAGAATCAAGGAAATAGCCTATGGAATCTAACATGCTAGATACATCATTATCAGTGTGTGGTGTCATGGCATTGTTTTCAGGTAATTTAAAACATGACTGTATATCATCAGAGTTAATACAGTAATCCTTACCTTTGAGAGAGAAGGAGATGGTCATATCAGTGGGGTTGAACTCAGCAGTTGTCCAAATCTCCTCAACTACCTCACAGTAAATCATTGGGGCTTCCAGCATTGCATAGCTCACTTTACAGTTCTTGATGAAATCCATCATCTTGTGATAATCTGAGTGGGATTCATTCTTTTCCACCAAAGCTACGAAATTGTTTTTCTCATAGAAAAACCCAGATTGGGACATTATCTTTACTACTGGTGCCATTGTTGTGAGTAGAAGTTGCAGAGAAAAGTTGAGAGTTTTGGGAGAGAAAGAGAGTAAAAGCTTTTGAAATTTCAAGAAAGCGTAAAGTGAAAATAAGAATTCAAAGGGGCTTTTATACTTTCTCAAATTAAAACATAAAGAGAATGATTAAACAATATTTTTAAGTAAATTACAGCCGTTTGAGAATAAAAGAAAAACTGTATGTATTCTAAAAACTACCTTTAATACAAATACATACAACTGTACATATATGTATCAACAGTTAAGAAAATAGAATCAACGGCTGTGATCCACTCAAATCGACTGATGTGACAGTTCAACGGATGAGGTAAACGGTCATCCGTTGAAGGATAAAATTTCCAGAAATGTATTTGTCTTTCGACGGATAATGAACATTCCGTTGATGGAACAACTTTGGCTTTAAACGGATAGAAAATATCCATTGATAGAATAAAATTTACATAAAGCCAACTTTGTTCCTACAACAAATTCATTTAAGGACTGCATAACAAATTATAATTAGGACATGAATTTAGGAATAATTAAGCATACCTAGCTCACTTACCAATCTTGTGAATATTGATTCATCAAGTGGCTTGGTAAATATGTCTGCAATTTGTTTTTCACTTGGAACAAAATGAAGTTACACTGTACCATTCATCACATGTTCCCTTATGAAGTGGTACTTGATGTCAATGTGCTTGGTTCTTGAATGCTGCACTGGATTTTCAGTAATGGCAATGGCACTTGTGTTGTCACAGAATATTAGAATTTTGTCAACATTTAGCCCATAGTCAAATAGTTAAATCCTCATCCATAATATCTGTGTACAACAACTACCAGCAACAATGTACTCAGCCTCAGCTGTTGATGTAGAAACATAATTTTGCTTCTTACTGAACCATAACACAAGCTTATTCCCTAGAAATTGACAGGTGTCAGTTGTACTTTTCCTGTCTATTTTGCAACCTGCATAATCTGCATCTGAGTAGCCAATTAGATCAAAACCAGACTCTCTAGGGTACCAAATTCCTAGATTTGGAGTCCCTTTGAGATATATGAATATTCTTTTAATAGCAACTAAGTGAGATTCTCTAGGATCAGCTTGAAATCTAGCACAAAGGCATGTAGAAAATATTATATCAGGTCTACGAGCAGTTAAATATAGAAGTGAGCCAACCATGCCTCTATAGCTTGTAATGTCCACAGACTTTTCAACCTTGTTTAATTCAAGCTTAGTGGCAGTGGCCATGGGAATTTTTGTAGATGAACATTCCATTAAATCAAACTTCTTTAAAAGATCATAAATATATTTAGTTTGACTAATGAAAATTCCACCACTAACTTGTTTAACTTGTAAACCAAGAAAATAAGTTCGTTCTCCCATCATGCTCATTTCATATTTACTTTGCATTAAATTAGCAAACTTTTTACAAAGTTTATCATCAGTAGAACCAAATATAATATCATCTACATAAATTTGAACAAGTATTGTAGAGCCATTAACATTTCTAAAGAAAAGAGTTTTGTCAACAGTACCTCTAGTGAAGTGATTATCTAGAAGAAATTTTGACAAAGTCTCATACCAGGCTCTAGGTGCTTGCTTTAGTCCATATAGTGCTTTCAACAGATAATACACATGGTCTGGAAAACTTGGATCTTCAAACCCTGGAGGTTGAGTCACATAGACTTCTTCCTCCAATTCTTCATTCATAAATGCACTTTTGACATCTATTTGATAGACTTTGAAATTGGCATGGGCTGCATGGGCTAGAAAAATTCTGATGGCTTCAAGTCTTGCAACATGAGCAAATGTCTCATCAAAATCTATTCCCTCTTGTTGAGAGTAGCCCTTGGCAACCAATCTAGCTTTATTCCTTTTGAAAATGCCATTTTCATCCATATTGTTTCTGAATACCCATTTTGTGTCAATAGAACTCTTCTTATTTGGCTTGGGTATCAGCTTCCATACTTTGTTCCTCTCAAATTGGTTTAGCTCCTCTTGCATAGCTACAATCCAATCTGGATCCAATAGAGCTTCTTCCACTCTCTTAGGTTCCTCCTGTGATAGAAAACTACTGTATAGACATTCATCTTGAGTAGCCCTTCTAGTGGGCACCTTAGATAGTTGCATAACCAATGATTAGTTCAAAGGGATGATTCTTGGTCCATTTCCTTTGAGGTGGTAGATTATCTCTAGATGAGGTGGCCTCAGTGTTGTCATGATGTGAGATAAAGTTTTGATTAGTTGAAACTCCCCCAGAGTTATTGGTCCTTTGCAAGGAACTGGGATATCTATCAACTGATGATGCAATTTGATTATCCGTTGATGAACTATGATAAACGGATGCTCCATTATGTACTTCAATGGATGATACACTTTGTCTTTCAACGGATGCTGCATTACTTCTGTCAACGGATGCTGAGTTATGACTTTCAACTGATGCAGCATTTTGTGCATTATCCAAAGGCAAATTTTGAATCCTTTTTGAAGTGTCTTCTCCATCATTCTCATCTTCACTATCATCACAATATATCTCAATGTTGTCAAATTTGAGTCCTTCATGGTGTCCCTCATCTGTTAGTCCATCAATCTTTTTATCATCAAACACAACATGCACAGATTCCATAACAATGTTGGTTCTTAGATTATAAACCCTATATGATTTTCCAGCAGAATACCCAACAAATATCCCTTCATCAGCCTTTGCATCAAACTTGCCTTTGTGATCAGGTTGGTTCCTTAGAATGTAGCATTTGCAACCAAAGACATGAAGGAAGTTTAAGGTTGGTTTTCTTCTCTTGAACAATTGATATGGAGTCATGCCTTTTTCCTGATTAATTAGAGAAATATTTCGAGTGTAACATGTACAGTTAACAGTCTCAGCCCAAAAATATGTTGGGAGTTTTGACTCTTCAAGAATTGTTCTTGCAGCTTCAATTAGTGATCTGTTCTTCCTTTCCACCACACCATTTTGTTGTGGAGTCCTTGGAGCTGAGAACTCATGCATGATCCCATTTTCTTCACAAAACAACCTCATGGTAGAATTCCTGAATTCAGTTCCATTATCACTCCTGATATTCCTTACTTTGAAATCTGGATGGTTGTTGACTTGCTTGATATGATTGATAATGATTTCACTAGCTTCATCCTTTGAACCAAGAAAATAGGTCCATGAAAATTTTGAGAAATCATCTACAATCACTAGGCAATATCTTTTCCTAGAAATTGACAATACATTGAATGGTCCAAAAAGATCCATGTGTAGCAGTTGTAATGGTTCATCAATTGCTGATTCAAGCTTCTTACTGAATGATGCTCTCTTTTGCTTCCCTTTCCGACAAGCATCACACAGTCCATCCTTTGAGAATTCCACTAGAGTCATTCCTCTAACTAAGTCCTTTTTGACTAGATCATTCATTTTCTTGAAATTCAAATGAGACAGCTTCTTGTGCCATAGCCAACTTTCATCTTGACTTCCTTTACTGGAAAGACAAGTGATTGATTATGCATCTGTAGAGTTGAAATCAGCCAAGGACACATTCCCTTTTCTAACTCCAGTTAGAACCACTTTGTTGTCCTTCTTACTGGTAACAACACAGGCTTCAGAATTGAAGGAAACAGTATTCCCTCTGTCACATAGTTGACTAATGCTCAATAGATTGTGTTTGAGACCATCAACTAATGCAACTTCATTAATGATGACATTTTCCTTTGAAATCAAGCCATATCCCATAGTGAACCCTTTGCTGTCATCTCCAAAGGTTATGCTAGGGCCAGCTCTCTCCTTGAACTCTGTGAGCAGGGTGAAATCTCCTGTCATGTGCCTTGAACAACCACTGTCCAAGTACCATAGATTCCTTCTTTTTCCCTGCACACAACAAAATCAAATCAAGTTGATTTTGGTACCCAAGTTTCCTTGGGTCCGGCCTTGTTAGTCTTTTTCCTAGACTTCACACTTCCTGCACCTTTTGACTTAGGTAAATTTGAGTCAACCTTGGTCTCAGATGTAGTTGGTTGAAATGTAGGGTTAGTCACAGAATCATTTAACACATTTGGTTGAATTTGATAAGGCATGGGTTGTGCAAACATGTTATTCCACATAGGCATGTTGTATGGCATTTGAGGCATACTAAATGCAGCAAAATAAGGATTATTAACATATGGCATGTTTGTAAAATGTGCATGTGGATTCTGTTGAGACATAACATGTATAGCATGCAGTGGTGACATAGACATGTTAGGCATGGAAGAAGATAAAGGCATGGGAGCATTCTTTACAGATTTGCAGTTAACAGATAGATGATTAACACTACTACAATGCACATAACTTTTTCTAGGAGCATACTTATCAGGTGTGTAGTTGTTGTGTTTGTTAATCCCTACCTTCCCATTTCTTTTGGATTTTCTTTTAGTTTCCTTTTTATCCTCAACCAATTTAAGCCTATTCTTCAACTGATCTAAAGTCATGTGTCTTATATTCACCTTACTGGCATCTTTAGATGTGCTAGCTTCTTCTTTGACAAAGTTCTTCGAAGTTGAACCAAACTTCTTACTGAGATTTTTCAAATTATTCCTTTTAAAATCATTTGCCTATTTCAATTGATGAGCCTTCAACGGATGCTCCTTTTCTTCCTTCAATCAATTTCATCTATCAATTCCATTTCCTTTTTATTTTTCTTCCAGGCATTCTCACAGATGGATTCAATTCCTTGAACTTTGGCAATTTGAGCACTAACATCCCAAGATGTTTTCCAGGCCTTGATTACCTCTTGCTCATGTTCTAGTTGTTTGGAAAGAATTTCTACTTTCTTAACAGACTCTTCTAGTTCACTCTCAATAGATAAGCATTTGATTTTAATCTTTTCAAGCTCAATTACCTTACCCTCTGACATGGAATTCCTATCACTTAAAAACAGATTATTCTCTTTAATTCTCATGTTCTCTTTAGTCAGTAATTTAAGGGAAACACGTAAATGATACAATTCAGTAGACATATCATTTATAGCTTCATTGCATTCATCTTTGGAAAGCTGAGAGAGGTCAGTAGTGATTACCTGGTTGCTGAATGAACTTGTTTCATTCTCATCAGAATTAGCCATCAGGGCTAAGTTGACATACTCCATATCATCATCTTCATTGGCTCCATCAGCTGCCCAGTCATTTTCCTGAGTCAGAAAAGTCCTTTCCTTTAGTTTGAGCAATTCGAAATATTTTTTTTGTAATCCACTTGCTCAAATTTCTTCTTTTCAGAAGTTGGATTTCTGCACTTCACTTGCAAAGTGTCCACTTGTGCCACAGTTATAACACTTGAACTTAGACTTGTCCACCATGTTCTTGTTTGGCTTAGTGGCTCTAGTGTTTTTCTTGAATTTCATCTTTGCAAATCTTCTAGACAGAAAGGCCAGATGTTCATCAACATTATCAGAGTCATCTTGACTGGAATTATCTTCAACCTCAGCTACATGCTCCTTTCCCGTGTTTGATTCTGATTTGCTTGTGCTAATTTTGAGACTTGACATTGTCTTTTCTTCATTCCTGGCTTCAATTCTCTCATTTTCAGCTACAAGTGCAACCGATCCACCCTTTCTCTTTCCCTTCTCCAACAGCTCGTCTTGCTCCATCTCAAGTTCATAGGTCTTCAAAATTCCATATAATCTTTCAAGTGTGAAGTCCTTATAATCTTGAGAATTCCTTAGTAAAACAGTCATAGGCTTCCATTCCTTTGGTAGAGACCTTAGAAATTTTAAGTTGGAATCCTTGACTTGGTACACTCTGCCATACAGCTTCAATCCATTCAACAGTTTCTGAAATCTATTGAAAGTATCATTCAATGATTCTCCTTCTTCAGAATGAAAATATTCATATTGTTGAATGAGAAGCTGCATTTTGTTTTCTCTAACTTGCTCAGTACCTTCACAGATAAGTTGTAAAGTATCCCAAATTTCCTTAGCAGAGAGGCTGTTAATGACATTATCAAACATATCTTTGTCTAGGCCATTAAACAGTATGTTCATGGCCTTCTTGTCCTTGTAAGCCTCCTCAATATCTTTAGGAGTCCATTCTGCTCTTGGCTTGGGAATAGACTGTCCAACATCAACCTGTGGCAGTAGCAGCTGTGCCCACTTTATGAGGGATGTGAGGACCATTCTCAATGCAGTTTATGTAGCTTTCATCTTGAGAGAGCATCTTCACTTTCCAGTGATGATAATTATCTCTTTACATGATTGGAATCTTCACTCCAATATCCTTCTTACTCATGTTGTTAGTAGAATAGATCTTTAAACTCTTTGTATGTCAAGAGCTTGCTCTGATACCAATTGTTATTCCCAAGGAACTAACAATGAGATTTACAGAAGGGGGTTGAATGTAAATCTCAAAACTTTTTCAAGTTTTGAGCAGTTTCAAAAGCTAAGTGTATGATGAACAGATGTGTGTGAATTGCTTTAAGCAAGTGCAGACAGATGTATATTCAAAACACAAATGTAAAGAACACAAAGGCTTTAAAAACTTTTCTGGTGGATTTGTTTTTCCACAAGAGATGTGTATTTCAGAAAATCTGTGATACAAAGAATTGTTCACCACTGCTTCCTAGTACAAGCTAGATGATTTTCTCTCTGAATTTTTCTAAACAGCTCTTGAAAATTCACACCTAATTACTAGATGCAACTTGGTTTATATATCACCAAGTTTTTCAAGTGAAGACAAAGATAAAATACAATTATAAAATAGTCCTTCACATGTTTCTTCTTCATTTCTCTATCCAATGCAATCTAAGATAATATGTGAATCTTTGAATACTTCCTTGTTTGCACCAGAATGGAAATGCTACTTTTTCTTGATTCCTACAAGAGGCTACCACATTCCAATTGTCTCTGTCAACCCATGTGCCTCTGTCAGCTTATGAATTGTCACTATCAACTGCTATGGAACTGAGTATCCATTGAAGCTTTCATCCGTTTGTGGCTTTATCTGTTGATGCTCTTATCCGTTGAAGCTTTAGTAGTTGAAGCTTTATCCGTTGATGCACTCATCCGTTGATGGATGTTATCCGTTAAAGCTTTTGGAGACATCCGTTGAGGCTTTATTTCTCATCCGTTGAAGGTCTTTAATTTACCAGTTAATACTACTTCATTTATACAAAATTACAAGGCATGAAATATTTACAATTAGCCCTCCTATTTGCATATCCACTAGTAGTCAACATGACTCATAATTTCCTACAAATTCTAAGAATTATAACTCATTTACAAAGACTGAAATGTGCTACAATACTAAACTTATTTCTAAGTAAAGCTACTCCATCAACGGATAGCCAAAGTGGTCTTATCCGTTGAGGCTACAAACACTAGATTTCTACTTAAGTGTTTTGTTTAACTTATCATCAAACTAATACACATATATTCCTAACAGAACTTGATACCAGATTTTGATTATCAGAACATGTTATCAGAGCTTGAGCATTTATAGCATCAGAATTTGTCTTCTTTTGAGTAGAAAGATTTGCTTGAATCAGAAATTAGTTTCCTTGAAGAAACTTTGCTGTTATGCCCTTGACCTTGACCCTTGCTAGGGTTTCCCTGATCATCCTC
Organism: Apium graveolens; assembly: GCF_009905375.1. Classification (NCBI taxonomy): domain Eukaryota; kingdom Viridiplantae; phylum Streptophyta; class Magnoliopsida; order Apiales; family Apiaceae; genus Apium; species Apium graveolens. The sequence continues at coordinate 89,722,701 of NC_133649.1, forward strand.
ATTGTTATCCTTTTTCTTCAGTACTTGAGTATTAGAGCATTTGGACTTAACTACCTTCTCCCCCCTTTTTGGGATCATCTGGTAGTAGGAGAGTGAGAAGAAGTTCTACTGAAGATTGAATTTTATTAAGTTGAACTTGTTGAGAGGCTTGATTATGCATGACCTCAGTAATTTGGGCATGTTGCTTTTCTTGAACCTTCAAAATAGCTTCAACTTTCTCAGAAATAGGTCTGATAAATCTTAACTTGTTTAATTTAAGAGTCATATCTAGCTTTTCAGCTGATTCCAAAAATTTATCAACCTTGGCATGAGTTTGAGAGTGTAGACCTTGAAGAGATTTGGTACTTAAAGTAGTGACTTTGAGTTGGTGCTTGAAATCAGAATTTGTCATCAGCTCATCATCTTTGGCAATGTGCTCTGTCAGAACTTTTGAGCTTGGAATGAAATCAGTTTCATTGTAATATCCGGATATATCGTGTAATTATTTTTGCTATTATATAATTATTATGTGTGTTCAGTATCTATTCTGTAAGCTAATTGTTAAGTGTTATCTGTACTTGAATATTCAAAAATAATATTAATTGAGTATTCTAATTTTTATATGTCCAAAATAAAATATAGATAATTGTCATATCTTCCTAATTATTTTTATGTTGGTTTATGGATTTATAAGAATCATATGAAATTTCTAAAATCTTTTTCCAGGTAATTAAAATCTATTTTATAAAAACGGGAACCAACCGACGTCAACCGTTGTTACGTTTTTGGAACCCGAAACTCTTTCGAGAACTCCTTCCTAACCTAATTGTAATATTCCGAGCATATTCCATGTTTCGACTTTTTCGATCCGGCTTACGGTTTGTCCTGCGCGGGTCCCGGCGCAATATTTTTGGTACAATATTCATTTCGGTAAATCAATAAAACCCGTATTTTCGATAAACGGGAGCTTTTTATTAAACTATCCCAATTATCACTTCGTAATACGTGTAACCAGGCGCTGAGACCAAGACCGCAGTACAAATTGTACTGATTTGGATAATTATCCCGAAAACCGATACCGTTTGGATCAGTTTTTATAAATAAACGTACCGTTTTATATCCGGAATGATCCAACGGGATACAAATTTCCGTAATTATAAATAGCCTTTTACCGTATTTTATTTCGTATCAAAATCATTTGCAGATAGTTAATTATATAATTTTCAGAGAAAAGCCCTAATTTCTTAAAACTGTTCTAAGAATCAAACAGCAAAACGAAGGCGTTACCGATCTCTGTTTTCAAAGCTTGAGTAACCAAAACGAAGGATTTGAGGTGTTCTATCAGATTCTGAGCTTTGTTTCACTGCAGAAATCAAGGTTATTTTTCTAAAAATTTATTTATTTTCGAATTTATTTTATTAAAAATATGAATTTTTGTTCGGATGATTGTTTGTATGATTTGATGATTGCATGTTGTAGAGCTTGTTTTCCTGATGATTTTCATATGTCATACGTCTGATTTGGAGTTCAATAACATGTTCAAACTTTGAGTTTGATTTTCGAATTTTAAAATTAGGGTTTATAACCCGTATGAATGTTCTTAATTGAAATTTGGGGGTTTCTTATTCTGTGATAGATTGATGTTGTGTTATAGTGGGTTGTGTTCTCTGTGAAATTTGCAATCTAGTCGTATAAGTTTCATGAACCAACGAGGTCTGTAGAGAAGGGAGTTGTGTTTTGAAGTTTTCCGATATTCGCCGGAAACTGGAAAATTTCATGGCTAAATTCTGGCCAACTCAGGGATTGTTAGGTTATTTTGATTGCATGGTTGTGTTCCTGGTAACCTGTAGATGTGATCTAGAGCTTGTGGCAAGGTGAGGAGGCCAGAATCGTGTTCTCCGGCCACCCCTGTGTTTTCCAGCGACGGGATGTAAAATTTACAGTTTGGTCCCTGAACTTTTGGGGACGATACAGTTAGGTCCCTGAAGTTTCCAGACTTTGCAAAAATTGGATTCCTGTTTTAAAAATGTTTAAAAATCATATTTCCTAATTATTTTTATTATAAAAATTTGTTTTTAATATCTGAAAATTCTAAAAATTATTATTTTAATTCCGAAAATTATTTTTAATTCACAAATAAATCTAAATTAATTAGTTAATTAATTTCAGTTAATTTATAATTGATTAATTGGGCAATTAATTTGAAAATTAATTGATTAATTGATTTTATTAATTATTAATTGATTTTAATTAATTATTTAATTAGATTTAATTATTTAAAAATGATTTAAAAATTCTGAAAAATAGTTTCGAGCTTTAAAATTTTATTCTAAATTATTTCCAAGGCTCGATAATTATTCTAAAATTATTTCGGAGCCAGAATGGGCCAACCGAACCCTGTTTATTAACCCGAAATTGATCCAACGACCCGTTTTAATTCCGAAAAATGTTTTAAAAATCATTTTAAATACCAGAAAGCCTATTTATGACCCGAGACTTCTTTATAAATAATATATCATTGATTACGTGATGTATTATGTGCTATATGTGACTTGTTAATTGACTATCGGTCTATATATTCGGTGTTTACTTGATTATTGCATAACTTTCAATCCGTTAATCGGATTTGGGTAAAACGAAGGGTAGATAGAAGTATGTGTTGAATAGAATTCCATGAGTAAATTATTGATAGATACTTATGATATGTGAGCAGAAGAGGCAAGACGTAGGAAAGGGAAACAGGTAGTTGAGGAGTAAAACGGTTGTGATTGGAAGCGAGTGTAGTGTAGTAACCTAATACCAGGCAAGTGTTCTGAACTTTCTCGAGATATTGTAATTCTTGATAGTCTTGTTGACATTGCAAGTGCTTTGAAGCACGGAAACTAAATCCTGATTTCAGTTATTGTTCTTGAGCCATGAACCATATTCTTTCTAAGCCATTGATTATTGTATACCCAAACACGAACCACAAATCTACGATACTACTCCACAAATACATACAAACTAAATACCAGACACTGAACTGGATTACTATATACTCAATCCATGATATCTTATGCTTTGAAAGACCAAATCCTTGAAACCCTTTCATTGTTAAACATTTATTGTTGTTAATGATTTCGGTTATTGTTTATTATTGCATATTCTGTTATTATGTTAGAATTGGATTGTTTTTATAAAATTGTGGACCAGATTCGTGGTCAGACCATATAATGGTCAAGTTAGGCCAATGTGTGCCTTAGATCCAGTAGTTAGAGCAATGCTGTGTGCCCTGCTCGGGGTTAGTGCGTGACTGATCAGCAGCCTAACCTTGGTTTTTAAATGAAAAGTATAATATCCAATTCTAAATCCTAATCCATTGTTCACTTGATATCATAATCATATTCACCTGATGATCATTATTCTCAGTTTTGTCATTGTGACTTGCTGAGCTAGTTAGCTCATTTGTGCGATGTTGTTTATATTCTTTCCAGTTAAAAAGGAACCAGTTGGTAAAGAGGATCCCCAGTCCAGCGCGAGAGCTAGGGGTTCAGGTTGAGAAAGCTGAGCTAGTAGGCTTCTTTTGGGATAAGTTAAATTTGTAAAAGTTTGTAATAATGTTTAATACTCAGTTTGAGTTTAAATAGTTGGGATTTGAACGGTATGTAATATATTAGTGTGTTTGGCTTGTGTGCATACTTTAACCTGTTGCGGTCCGTGGTGGTTGGTAAGTAGGGTCACTGCATATATTATTATTATCTTTATTATTGTTATTAGCAGGTTATAATTAAGGTGTGTGTGTGGACCCCAAACTTCTGACCCGGGTTTGGAGGGCGCCACAGGTTTGGTATCAGAGCTATAGGTTATAAGTCACTGACATAAGCCTAGGTTGACGGGAATGGGTAGAGGGATAGGATTAGAAGTAAGGTATAGGATGATAGAACATCGAGAGGTTGAGTGTTATGGTATAACCGGTATTAGTATAGTTTGCGTCGTGGTATGAAATTCTTATATTGCGATATGATTTCAGATAGTAGAGATGGCCGACTCTTTTATTCCCGTATCAGCTGATCACTCAGAGCCTTCAGTTGGAGCACCAGCATCGGATTCACGTCCTGTGATTCCACCAGCATTGGCTATTCTACCTCCACCGGTGTTGCAGCCCGTACCATTGCAGGCTATTCCACCTCCAGGCATGAGGCCACCTGTCAGAGGACCCCCACCAGCTGATTCAGATTCCACTGGGCATTCAGTAGCGAGTGCCCCATTCCAGTCTACATTGCCCCCAGTTCCTTATTACCGGTATGAGGCTCTTCTATTGGAGCGTGATTCCTTGTTGGCTCAGATTAGAGAGTTACAGCATATCATTAGGACTACAGATGTTGATCGTGGTATGAGGGAGCTTCGAGAGGAGATTCATGTGACACGGAGGGTTCTTGAGGCTAGGCTACATGGAGCTACACTACCTGGAAGAGGCCCTGATGCACTGCTGGGCTGGGCTACTGAGGTGATGGAGGACTTTGAGAGGCTGGCAGGACCAGAGTTTCCTTGGAGCTGAGTTAGAGATTTTGAGATGGAGATGCTGAGCAGTGTTGTTATGGTTATGTAGTATGGACAGTAGTATGTAGTGTGTATCAGAAGACTTTTGAGTTGTATTTATAGACTAGCGATGCTGACTAGTGAGTAGGTTGTTGTACCCTTTTTGCTTTTACTTTCGAAGCGTCTTTACGCTTGTATTACCTAAAACTTTTGATCTATATATCAGTACCTTTTCCTTTCCAACACTGTCATTTATTTTATTGCACCTGTTTTACTTTACCTTATTTATTGCACCAGTATACCCTGTGATACCATGTACCCTGTTTTTCATAACTGTTTATATTTTGTAAAGAAGCATGCAATTTACTTAGTTACAATTGTTTTCAAAAAAGAGATATTTCTCTTTCACAAAACTTTTCTTTTATACAAAGATTTGATTCAAAAGCTAAATAAATTGATTGATTCTTTACAGAAAATGCCTCCCAGAAGAAATACCCGCACCAACACCCAGAATGAAGAAACCAACAACAACCACAATAACAACCAAAATGATATAAACCAGGATGTGAACCCAGGACCCATGGACCCAGCAATAGCCCAGATTCTTCAAATCTTGGCCCAACAAACAGTTCACCTGGCACAACAACAACAGAGACAGACCAATCCCCAGGTAACTTTCAAAACTTTTCAGGCAGTAAACCCACCAGAATTCAAGGGTTCCTTAGAGCCAATTGAAGCAAATGTTTGGTTAAAGGAAATAGAGAAGGCATTTGCCTTAGTGAAAGTAAAGGAAGAACAGAAGGTTGAGTTTGTAAGTTACTATTTGAAAAATGAGGCCACCTATTGGTGGGAAATGGTGAAGACATTGGAAGGCACAGATGTTATTAGTTGGGAAAGGTTCAAGGAATTGTTTTTAGAAAAGTATTTTCAGTTTGTTCAGGATCAAATGGAGCTGAAGTTTTTAGAGTTAAAGCAAGGGAATATGTCGGTAACAGATTATGAGGGGAAGTTTGAGGAATTGTCAAGGTATGTGCCGTCGTATGTTGATACTGATAGAAAGAAAGCTAAGAGATTCCAGCAAGGCTTGAAGCCATGGATCAGAGGGAAGGTAGCTATTTTTGAATTGGATACCTATGTCGGGGTTGTACAGAAGGCTATGATCGCAGAGACAGAGAGTGAGATGTTCCAGAAAGATAAGGAAAGCAAGAAAAGAAAAGTTGAGGGAAGTGAGGGTCCGTCACAAACCGGGAAGTTTCCAAATTTTAAGAAGGGCAAGTTTCAGCCAGGGAGAAATTTTAATTTCAGGAGACAAAATGTAGGAGACGGAGGCCAGGGCAATCGTTCAGCTAATGTGAATCAGCCGAATCAGTTGAGATTAACTTTTCCAGATTGTTAAGTATGTGGAAAGAAGCATGGAGGAGTTTGTAACAAGTTGAATGTGGTTTGTTTTAAATGCAACCAGAAAGGGCACTACTCGAGGGAGTGCCGAAATCAGCTAGCAAGAGAGCCAGCGAATAAGGATCAGCCTATCCGGAATCCAGCAGTGAAAGTTCCAGTCATTGGATTTACATGCTTTAAATGTGGGAAGCCAGGACATATGGCCAGGGATTGCAAGACACCAGCCCCAGTTAGTAATGCATTGAGAATTATGGGATCTACCACAACAGTGAATGAGACTCCAAGGGCTAGAGTTTTTGACATGTCGGTGAAGGATGCGATCCAGGATACGGATGTCGTGGCAGGTACGCTTAATGTGAATTCTTTATGTGCCAAAGTGTTAATAGACTCGGGAGCAACTCGATCGTTTATTTCACAAGATTTTGTTAGTAAATTAAACTGTCCAGTTGAGTGCTTAAATAAAATAATGACTGTGGAATTAGCAAATCAAGAACGTGTAACTGTGAACCAAGTTTGTGGAAATTATGAGATTGAGATTTCTGGTAGTAAGTTTTGTGTAGATTTGATACCATTTAAGTTAGGAGAATTTGATGTGATATTAGGGATGGATTGGTTATCTAAGCATGATGCTCAGATAGATTGTCGAAATAAGAAAGTAATGGTGAAAATGCCAGACGAAAGAATAGTAACGTTCAAAGGTCAGAAACAAGTAAAGAAGTTCTTAACGATGATTCAAGCCAAGAAGTTCCTACGACAAGGATGTGAGTATTTCGTAGCATATGTGATCGACAGAAGTCAGGAGCCAGCAAAACTTGCAGATATTCCAGTAGTGAATGAATTTCCAGACGTATTTCCCGACTGAGTTAACAGGACTTCCTCCAGATAGAGAAATTAAATTTGCGATCGACTTAGCACCTGGAACAGAACCAGTGTCCAAGGCCCCGTACAGAATGGTGCCTGTTGAGATGAAAGAGCTAGCAAAGCAATTGCAGGAATTGTTAGAGAAAGGAGTAATTAGATCCAGTGTATCCCCGTGGGGAGCCCCGATATTATTTGTCAAGAAGAAAGATGGAAGCATGAGACTGTGCATCGACTATAGGGAGCTCAACAAGCTGACCATCAAGAACAAGTATCCGTTACCCAGAATCGATGATCTATTTGACCAGTTGAAGGGAGCCAAGTACTTATCTAAAATTGATTTAAGATTGGGATATCATCAACTAAAGATCAAGCCAGAAGATATACCAAAGACAGCTTTCAGAACAAGGTATGGGCATTATGAATTTATAGTGATGTCTTTTGGATTGACCAACGCTCCAGCAGCGTTTATGGACCTGATGAACAGAATTTTCAAAGAGTATTTGGATAAGTTTGTTATTGTGTTTATAGACGATATTTTAATCTATTCCAAGACGGAAGAGGATCATGCGAAACATGTGAGAACGGCTTTGGAGATTTTAAGGAAAAAGAAGTTATATGCTAAATTCTCGAAGTGTGAGTTTTGGCTACAAGAAGTTCAGTTCTTAGGACACATAGTCAGTAACGAAGGGATCAAAGTGGACCCGACAAAGATCGAGGCAATTACGAATTGGGAGAGACCGAGAACACCTACTGAGGTAAGAAGTTTCTTGGGATTGACAGGATATTATCGACGATTCGTTCAGAATTTCTCAAGGATTGCCACACCATTAACAAAGCTTACACGAAAGAATGAAAAGTTTATATGGAACGACAAGTGCGAAGAAAGTTTTCAGGAGTTGAAGCGAAGATTAATTACGGCACCTGTTTTGTCACTTCCAGACGATCAAGGGAATTTCATAATTTATAGCGATGCTTCTCATAATGGATTAGGATGTGTTCTTATGCAGCACGACAAGGTGATTGCTAATGCGTCAAGGCAATTGAAACCACACGAACAAAAGTATCCTACTCATGACTTGGAGCTAGCAGCTATAGTTTTCGCTTTGAAGATTTGGAGACATTATTTGTATGGAGAAAAGTGTGAGATTTTCACGGACCACAAAAGTTTGAAATATATATTTACCCAGAAGGAACTTAATATGAGACAAAGGAGATGGTTAGAATTGATCAAAGATTATGATTGCTCGATTAATTATCATCCCGGTAAGGCGAACGTTGTAGCAGATGCGTTAAGTCGGAAGGAAATGTTAAATGTGTTATCCGTACCTGAAGAGATATATAAAGAATTTCAAAAATTGGAATTGGAGATTAGAATTTGCAAGCCTGAGGAAGCAAAAATGTACGGTATGATTTTCCAACCAGAGTTATTGGAGAAAATAAAGAAATGCCAGAAAGAGGTAATGGATCAAGATATAAATAGTTTGGTAGGTGAGGAATTATGCACGCAACAAGATGATTAAGGTATTCATAGGTTTTCTTCAAGAATTTGGATTCCACCAGTAACGGAGCTGAAAAATGAAATTTTACAAGAGGCACATAGTTCAAGATATTCCATCCATCCAGGGAGTACCAAAATGTACAGAGATTTAAAGAAGAATTATTGGTGGCCAAATATGAAGAGGGAAATTGCGGAATGGGTTAGCAAATGCTATACCTGTCAGAAGGTTAAAGCGGAGCATCAGAGACCAAGCGGATTGCTACAGCCATTGGAGATTCCAGAGTGGAAGTGGGAACATATTTCCATGGATTTCATAGTTGGATTACCAAGGAGAAGGGCTAATCATGATGCCATTTGGGTTATAGTAGATAGACTTACCAAGTCAGCTCATTTTCTGCCTATAAATGAAAGATTTTCGCTCGATAAGTTAGTTCATATGTACTTGAAAGAGATCGTAGTTCGTCATGGAGTTCCAGTGTCTATTGTATCTGATCGAGATCCAAGATTTAATTCAAGATTTTGGAAGAGTTTTCAAGAATGTTTGGGAACAAGATTGAATATGAGTACGGCCTATCACCCCCAAACGGATGGCCAAAGTGAAAGAACGATCCAGACAATCGAGGATGTGCTATGTGTTTGTGCTATTGATTTCAAAGGAAGTTGGGACGAGCATTTACCCCTAGTAGAGTTTGCTTATAACAACAGTTATCACGCCAGTATTGGGATGCCACCTTATGAAGCCCTTTATGGACGCAAATGTAGATCTCCAGTATATTGGGACGAAGTAGGAGAACGCAAAATACTCGGACCTGAATTGGTGCAACAGAAAAAGGAAGTTGTTGAAATTATCCAGAAAAGATTAACAGCCGCTCAAGATCGTCAGAGGAAATATGCAGACCAGTCAAGGAAAGACATGGAATTTGAAGAAGGAAGCTTGGTATTACTGAAAGTATCACCGTGGAAAGGACTAACGAGGTTTGGGAAGAAAGGGAAGCTAAACCCAAGATATGTCGGACCTTTTGAAATCCTAAAGCGTATTGGCAAGGTAGCTTACGAGTTGGCGTTACCTCCGCACATGGAGCACATTCACAATGTTTTTCACATATCAATGCTTAAGAAATATAATCCAGACTCCAGGCATATAATAGAATATGAGCCAATAGAACATCAAGCAGATTTATCATATGTAGAGAGTCTGATAGAGATTCTAGAGGAAAGAGAGAAAGTATTGAGAAATAAAGTGATAAAGTTAGTAAGAGTATTGTGGAGAAACCCAAAGGTTGAAGAGTCAACCTGGGAGTTAGAAAGTGATATGAGAGAAAAATACCCTCATTTATTTTCTTAGAGATTCTGAGGACAGAATCCTTTTAAGAGGGGAAGGATGTAATATCCGGGATATATCGTGTAATTATTTTTGCTATTATATAATTATTATGTGTGTTCAGTATCTATTCTGTAAGCTAATTGTTAAGTGTTATCTGTACTTGAATATTCAAAAATAATATTAATTGAGTATTCTAATTTTTATATGTCCAAAATAAAATATAGATAATTGTCATATCTTCCTAATTATTTTTATGTTGGTTTATGGATTTATAAGAATCATATGAAATTTCTAAAATCTTTTTCCGGGTAATTAAAATCTATTTTATAAAAACGGGAACCAACCGACGTCAACCGTTGTTACGTTTTTGGAACCCGAAACTCTTTCGAGAACTCCTTCCTAACCTAATTGTAATATTCCGAGCATATTCCATGTTTCGACTTTTTCGTTCCGGCTTACAGTTTGTCCTGCGCGGGTCCCGACGCAACATTTTCGATACAATATTCGTTTCGGTAAATCAATAAAACCCGTATTTTCGATAAACGGGAGCTTTTTATTAAACTATCCCAATTATCACTTCGTAATACGTGTAACCAGGCGCTGAGACCAAGACCGCAGTACAAATTGTACTGATTTGGATAATTATCCCGAAAACCGATACCGTTTGGATCAGTTTTTACAAATAAACGTATCGTTTTATATCCGGAATGATCCAACGGGATACAAATTTTCCGTAATTATAAATAGCCTTTTACCGTATTTTATTTCGTATCAAAATCATTTGCAGATAGTTAATTATATAATTTTCAGAGAAAAGCCCTAATTTCTTAAAACTGTTCTAAGAATCAAACAGCAAAACGAAGGCGTTACCGATCTCTGTTTTCAAAGCTTGAGTAACCAAAACGAAGGATTTGAGGTGTTCTATCAGATTCTGAGCTTTGTTTCACTGCAGAAATCAAGGTTATTTTTCTAAAAATTTATTTATTTTCGAATTTATTTTATTAAAAATATGAATTTTTGTTCGGATGATTGTTTGTATGATTTGATGATTGCATGTTGTAGAGCTTGTTTTCCTAGATGATTTTCATATGTCATACGTCTGATTTGGAGTTCAATAACATGTTCAAATTTGAGTTTGATTTTCGAATTTTAAAATTAGGGTTTATAACCCGTATGAATGTTCTTAATTGAAATTTGGGGGTTTCTTATTCTGTGATAGATTGATGTTGTGTTATAGTGGGTTGTGTTCTCTGTGAAATTTGTAATCTAGCCGTATAAGTTTCATGAACCAACGAGGTCTGTAGAGAAGAAAGTTGTGTTTCGAAGTTTTCCGATGTTCGCCGGAAACTGGAAAATTTCACGGCCAAATTCTGGCCAACTCAGGGATTGTTAGGTTGTTTTGATTGCATGGTTGTGTTCCTGGTAACCTGTAGATGTGATCTGGAGCTTGTGGCAAGGTGAGGAGGCCGGAATCGTGTTCTCCGGCCACCCCTGTGTTTTCCGGCGACGGGATGTAAAATTTACAGTTTGGTCCCTGGACTTTTGGGGACGATACAGTTAGGTCCCTGAAGTTTCCAGACTTTGCAAAAATTGGATTCCTGTTTTAAAAATGTTTAAAAATCATATTTCCTAATTATTTTTATTATAAAAATTCGTTTTTAATTTCTGAAAATTCTAAAAATTATTATTTTAATTCCGAAAATTATTTTTAATTCACAAATAAATCTAAATTAATTAGTTAATTAATTTCAGTTAATTTATAATTGATTAATTGGTCAATAATTCGAATATTAATTGATTAATTGATTTAATTAATTATTAATTGATTTTAATTAATTATTTAATTAGATTTAATTATTTAAAAATGATTTAAAAATTCTGAAAATAGTTTCGAGCTTTAAAATATTATTCTAAATTATTTCCAAGGCTCGATAATTATTCTAAAATTATTTCAAAGCCAGAATGGGCCAACCGAACCCTGTTTATTAACCCAAAATTGATCCAACGACCCGTTTTAATTCCGAAAAATGTTTTAAAAATCATTTTAAATACCAGAAAGCCTATTTATGACCCGAGACTTCTTTATAAGTAATATATCATTGATTACGTGATGTATTATGTGCTATATGTGACTTGTTAATTGACTATCGGTCTATATATTCGGTGTTTACTTGATTATTGCATAACTTTCAATCCGTTAATCGGATTTGGGTAAAACGAAGGGTAGATAGAAGTATGTGTTGAATAGAATTCCATGAGTAAATTATTGATAGATACTTATGATATGTGAGCAGAAGAGGCAAGACGTAGGAAAGGGAAACAGGTAGTTGAGGAGTAAAACGGTTGTGATTGGAAGCGAGTGCAGGGTAGTAACCTAATACCAGGCAAGTGTTCTGAACTTTCTCGAGATATTGTAATTCTTGATAGTCTTGTTGACATTGCAAGTGCTTTGAAGCACGGAAACCTAAATCCTGATTTCAGTTATTGTTCTTGAGCCATGAACCATATTCTTTCTAAGCCATTGATTATTGTATACCCAAACATGAACCACAAATCTACGATACTACTCCACAAATACATACAAACTAAATACCAGACACTGAACTGGATTACTATATACTCAATCCATGATATCTTATGCTTTGAAAGACCAAATCCTTGAAACCCTTTCATTGTTAAACATTTATTGTTGTTAATGATTTCGGTTATTGTTTATTATTGCATATTCTGTTATTATGTTAGAATTGGATTGTTTTTATAAAATTGTGGACCAGATTCATGGTCAGACCATATAATGGTCAAGTTAGGCCAATGTGTGCCTTGGATCCAGTAGTTAGAGCAATGCTGTGTGCCTTGCTCGGGGTTAGTGCGTGACTGATCAGCAGCCTAACCTTGGTTTTTAAATGAAAAGTATAATATCCAATTCTAAATCCTAATCCATTGTTTACTTGATATCATAATCATATTCACCTGATGATCATTATTCTCAGTTTCGTCATTGTGACTTGCTGAGCTAGTTAGCTCATTTGTGCGATGTTGTTTATATTCTTTCCAGTTAAAAAGGAACCAGTTGGTAAAGAGGATCCCCAGTCCAGCGCGAGAGCTAGGGGTTCAGGTTGAGAAAGCTGAGCTAGTAGGCTTCTTTTGGGATAAGTTAAATCTTGTAAAAGTTTGTAATAATGTTTAATACTCAGTTTGAGTTTGAATAGTTGGGATTTGAACGGTTTGTAATATATTAGTGTGTTTGGCTTGTGTGCATACTTTAACCTGTTGCGGTCCGTGGTGGTTGGTAAGTAGGGTCACTGCATATATTATTATTATCTTTATTATTATTATTAGCAGGTTATAATTAAGGTGTGTGTGTGGACCCCAAACTTTTGACCTGGGTTTGGAGGGCGCCACATTCATTCCACTTCCTTGGTCCACTCAACCCCACTGTGAGTTTTTCCCAATGAACAAGAGCAGCTTGTTCAACAAATTTTTCAATGAGTGCCTCCTTTCCAAGAATGGGAGCTGGAGTATTAACTGGAGCTGACTCTCCAGAACTTGTAGAAAACTCATCATCTTCTGACAATACTAAAGTATGTGTCATTTTAGGTGATTCTGCAATAACTTCATCCAAATTCTGATTATCAGAATTTATCTCCAGAATTGGAGTTGTTGGTATCTCAGCCTGTAAGATAGGAGAAGTAGCAATAGTTGGCTGAGCTGCAGTAGGAGCTTCCAGATAGAGCACAGTTGGAATGATCATCCTGTGAAGGTCAATTTCAGGATTTATCCTGAATCTTCAACTGTAACATTGTCTATAATAGGAGAGCCAGGAGGTTTAATTACTGTATCTGGAATAACATTTTCAGCCTGAGTTGGAGGTGGCAAAGATTTAATTACTATTGGCTTTGAGATCAGAGATCCTGATCCCCTTCCTCAGCTTCATTAGTGTCCTCAGATGGAGGTTCTGCCAAATGCCTTCCTGCCCTCTGTTTCTTTGATCTTCTTGATAGAGAAGGAGTTGCCTGAGCAACATCAGAACTTGAAGTTCTTTTTCTCTTCAAAATATCATAATTTTCAGCTTCAGTTTCTTTCTGAGAAGTTTCCTTTTCAGCTGCTATAGTCACAGGTTTCGATGCATGAACCTGGACTTGCTCCTCTTCATTATCAGATTCATCCCTAAGAATCATCCTTCTTCTCCTTGGTGGAGATTTAGGAACTAATTTTGCTCTTTTAGGCCTGGAGGATGAAGTGCTGATGGTAGGTACTGATGGTTGAGGTTGAGATGACTGAGCTGGCTGGAAATATGTTCTGATGGTTGGTGAGTTGGTTGAGGTTGAGAAGTGGTAGGTGGTTGATTGGTTGTAGAAGCTGATGGAGGTTGGGATGGTTGTACATCAGGATATATAGCAGCATAGGTGTCTGGATTAGAGTTTACTAAGACTTGTTTGACTGAATGTGGAATTTGGAGGGGTCTTAGTACAACCTTCTTATTATCAGTAGATAATAAGTCAGTGAAAGCCCTTTTAGCAAGTTTAAAGGGTTCAATCAACTCACTAGCTAGTTGGGCCTTATCAGAACTACAGAAACTGTAAATAAGTTGGAAAAATCTAGAAAAATATACAGTGTTTCTGTCCTCTTGCATCCTATCCCCAATAAATCCTAGCACAGACTAGCATAATCAAAATGAGTTTGATTAATGAGAGCATACCCGATTTGTTGACTCAGGATTGGGATTGCATCAAAATTGAAGCACTTGTTGGCAAAAGCTTAGTAATACAATCAACGAAGAAACTCCATTCCCTCATGATGTGAGGTCTCTTCAATTGCCCCAGCTTTGCCAAAGACTTCTCATAATCCAGGTTGGCCATCATCTGTTGAAGAGCTGGTTCCCCAACTTGTGAACTGTAAACACAGTTTTCTGGAAGATATAAAGCTTGTCGAACAGTAGCCAAAGTCACCACATGTTCATCCTTCCCTATTGTAAAGATAATACTTGGGGACCCATTTGCACCACCATCATCATATACACCACTCCTCAAAAACTCCAGCACTTGAGTTCCTGAAAGTGCTTCTGGTTGGGTCAAAGCAAACCCAATCTCACTGTTAGCAAGAAAGTCCTAAACAAAGTGAAGATCTGATAGTAGCTTCATCCTTGCTAAGAATAGCCATGTAGTTGTTGGGAACAAACTTGACTCCATTGAAAATGATATCCTCTGGTGCCATTTCTGTGAGAAATAAGTGAGAAAATGGTGTGTACACAAGATGTTTGATAAAATGCCTATTAGAAACTAGCTTCAGAGAATATTAGAGAGAGAGAGAGAATAAGTGAGATTATAGAATAAGAAAAGTAGGTAAAAGATTGTAAAATATTTTAACTCCCATATATATACTCTCTCCACTCAACAGTTCATTTTGGAAGTAAAATAAACATTTACACCTGACAGCCAGTAAATAGTTAAAGCAGTAGTTGGTGGTCACGAGAAATAAGCAGTAATTATTGTGCACATGCAGTTGTCAATGCAAACACGTTTCCCACTAACCCAATGATTATGACTATTTTTATCTCACTTAATTATTTTCTGATAAATATGACTGTTACAGTAAAACCACAAATAAGTCAAGTAAATAAATAATGCCATATAAGCATCAGAGTTTCCATCAGGATTTGTATCAGAACTTGACTATTATCAGAATTTAACGGTCATCAGAACATGGCTTCTGTACTCAAAAAGTGAATGTCTGTTTCTGTGATTCTTCATACATATACTGACTGGTTTCTTCAGAGTTTAATCATCATAACTTTCATCAGAACTTTTCCTCGGAATTTATGTAAATAATACTAAACTGTTTGTCAAAAACAACTTAACCACCACAGTAATTTTCATCATTCATATGGAGTGAGAGTGTGTGCATTTGCAAATGATCAGATAAAGATTAAAGTATGACAAACTTCAGTATATCTTAGAAATAAGGCATAACTAAGAAAAGTGCTTAAAATATGTCTTTAATTTTGAAGTCTACTATAGAATAAATTTATGCAAAAGTCCACCTCAACTGTTTGTGCTCATTTTATGCATCTTTTGACATTCTTTTTACAGTGGCTTCTCAGTGTAAGTGAGTCACAACTGCTATCAGAATTTATGCTATAATTAAAGTATTTCTCCATTAATCAGAGAATGTGAAAAGTCACCAAGAAAAATTTATTTGTTTTTCTAATGCATATAACTTAATACCAGCAATGCACTTGGGTCTTCCCTTTCACAAAGTTACTCTAGATCTCAAAGGAGTACTTGACTTTAATTTTCTTTTCTTTCCTTCAGATAAGTGAGTCTCATCAAGCATGTAGTTCATCCTTAAGATTTACTGACATCAGAATTTTACAGATAAGAAGAAATAATCTAGTTTGTGACTTAGTAATAAGATACACAAAGTAAATTTGACTAAGCTCAAAATCAGAATTTGCTTATGTTAATGAATTTCCACATAAACAACTAATTCAAACATGGGATTTCTAGTATGTTAAAGACTACTAGGTCAGCATCTAGCACAATAATCCTCATTGGATTGAATAGTCACAGAACATTTAAAACACTATCAGAGTTTATAGAATCACATCAGATAACAATAAATATTTAATATATTATAGTTTAAACACATATTACATGGAGATAAGACAATCTGTAAATACTGATCATAAAGTCTGATGCATGAGAACAAAAACTAAGCAGATTTTGAGAAAGAACCTAAAACCATTCCAAGTTCATTTACCAGTATTGTAAAAGTTGCTTCACATAGTGGTTTGGTGAAGATATCTGCTAGTTATTGATCTGTTAGAACAAAATGTAATTCCACTGTACCTTCCATCACATGTTCCCTTATGAAATGGTACCTTATGCTGATGTACTTTGTCATTGAGTGTTGAACTGGATTACCTATCATAGCAATAGCACTTTGATTATCACAGTAAATAGGTATTTTAGAAAATAATAACCCATAGTCCGGTATCTGACTCTTCATCCAAAGAATCTATGCACAATAGCTTTCTGTAATAATATATTCTGCTTCTGCAGGTGATGTGGAAATTGATTTCTATTTCTTGCTAAACCAAGAAACCAATCTACCTCCAAGAAGTTGGCAGCTTCCATTAGTGCTTTTTCTATCTATTTTGCATCCTGCAAAATCTGCATCTGAGTAACCTATTAGCTTAAAATTTGATTCTCTAGGATTCCACAATCCTAGATCAGCTGTACCCTTGAGGTACTTGAAAATTCTTTTCACAGCTATTAGATGAGGTTCTCTTGGATCAGCCTGAAATCTTGCACAAAGACAGGTAGTATACATGATATCAGGTCTACTTCCAGTTAAATAGAGTAAAGAGCCGATCATACCTCTGTAGTGTTAGATATATTGGATAATGTCATGTGTAATATGATTTGTGTTTAGTTTTCAGAAGATATTATCAGGAGATAATATCAGGACTTAAGATGACTTTCAGTTAAGACAGGCGGCTAATTGAAAGGAAAGAAGATTGAGACTAAGACAGAAAGAATTATGCATGAATAAAGAATTTTATGAAGAATAGAATACTTGGAAGAAAAGATAACTAGTTGATATATTTTAGGAAGCAGAAATATATATCAGATCAATTAGAATTTATCTTGTAACTGTGTAGTATATAAACACAAGCATAGGGTTTACACTATAAGTGTTATCATTATCGAAGTTATTATTCTTTGTAACCCTAACAGCTCTCGTGATAATTTGTTCATCACTGAGAGAGGACAGTTCCATATTGTAACAGAGTTTATTGTGTTGAATAAAATCTGTTTTCTGTTACTTGAGTTCTTATATTCGATTTGATTGTGCTAAACACTGTATTCAACCCCCTTCTACAGTGTGTGTGACCTAACATGTAGTTAGTAATATCTACTGATGCTCCAGTATCTTTATCTAAGTTGGTTGCAGTGGCCATGGGAGTGGATGCAGTTGAACAGTCTTGCATTCCAAATTTCTTGAGTAAATTTCTGGTGTACTTGGATTGATTTATGAAAGTACCTTCTTCATTTTGCTTGACTTGAAGTCCCAGAAAATAGCTAGGTTCTCCCATCATACTCATTTGATATCTTAACAGCATTAGTTTTGCAAACCTTTCACAGAGTTTGGCATTTGTAGAACCAACGATGATATCATCAACATAATCTGTACCAAAAGTAAGTCTTTTCTATGGTTGAGGTAGAACAAGTGTTTATCAATTGTGCCTCTGTTAAATCCACTTTCCAGAAGGAATTGAGCTAAAGTCTCATACCATGCTCTTGGAGCTTGTTTAAGGCCATAAAGTGCTTTATCAAGTCTGTAGACATGATTAGGAAATTTTGGATATACAAATCCTGGAGGCTGTTCAACATATACTTGTTCTTCCAATTCTCCATTGAGAAAAGCACTTTTCACATCCATTTGAAAGACTTTAAACTTCTTGTGAGCAGCATAAACCAAAAAGATTGTTATGGCTTCCAATCTAGCAACTGGTGCAAATGTTTCATCATAATCAATACCCTCCTGTTGAGAGTAACCTTTAGCAACCAGCCTTGCTTCATTTCTTGTAATTATGCCATCACTGTTAGTTTTGTTTCTGAATACCCATTTTGTGCCAACAATGGATATGTTCTTTGGTCTTGAAACTAGGGTCCAAACTTTATTTTTTTCAAATTCATTTAACTCTTCCTGCATTGCTTGCACCCAATTAGTATCCTGAAGAGCTTCTTCCACTTTCTTTGTTTCAGTCCGAGATAGAAAGGAATGATAGAGACATTCATTTGATGTAGCAGTTCTAGTTCTGACACCTGCTTTAGGATCTCCAATTATTAAGTCAGGTATATGTGATTTGGTCCACTTCCTTGCAGATGGAAGTTGATTTCTAGAACTGGATCTTCCCCCATGATCCATGTTGTTTCCATCAACATTTTCTGATTCTCCCCTTGTAGTTATGCTCTCTGAGACTTCAGAATTTGAGTTTGATCATTCAGAATTTGAAGAATCAGAGCTTCAAGAATTATCAAAATTTGACTCATCAGAACTTGATGAATCAGAACTTAAAGAGTCATTGACAGGTTCTGATGCTTCTTGAGAATCTTGAGTTGTGGTAGGATCTTCAGCTTGCTCCCCCTGAACAGGTGCATTTTTCCTTGGAGTAGTTATCACAGTTTCAATGACATCAGAATTTAACCCGTCAGAGCTTACTTGATCAGAATTTAAGCCATCAGAATTTACAGAATCAGAATTTAAATCTTCATTTTCAAATCTCAGCTGATCATGATCATTGAAATCTTCAAGTGCAGTAATCTTTTTATCATCAAAAGATACATTGATAGATTCCATGACAACCCTTAGTTCTTAAATTGTAGACTCTGAAGGCTTTTGTGGAATGTGGATATACAACAAAAATTCCTTCATCAGCTTTTAGATCAAATTTTGATAGCTGTTTAGAATGAGTCTTAAGAACAAAACACTTACATCCCAAATACATGAAAGTATTTCAGATTTGGCTTCTTTTTCTTCACCATCTCATATGGTGTTTTTCCATACTTGTTTATGAGTGTAGCATTCTGTGTAAAAGAAGCAGTCTGCACAGCTTCAGCCCAAAAGTAGGTTGGCAGCTTTGCTTCATCAAGCATAGTTCGTGCAGCTTCAATGAAAGTCCTGTTCTTTTTTTCTAAAACTCCATTTTGCTATGGAGTTCCAGGGGCAGAAAATTCCTGCTTAATTCCATGCTCTTTGCAGAACTCTTCCATGATTGAATTCTTGAACTCAGTGTCATTATCACTTCTTATTATTTTAACAGAATCTTTGACCAACTTATCCAGCTGTCTGACATGATCAGTTAGAGTAGATGCAATTTCATTCTTCTTGTGCAAGAAATACACCCAAGTGTATCTTGTGAACTCATCCGCTATAACCATAACATATTTCTTCTTTGCAATGGACATGACATTGACTGGACCAAATAGATCAACATACAGTAAGTGATAAGGCTCAAGAATTGAGGATTCAGTTTTGCTCTTGAATGAAGATTTTCTTTATTTTGCCTTTTGACATGAATCACAAAGGCCATCAGGAGCAAATACTGATTTTGGCAGTCCTCTCACAAGATCTTTCTTTACTAGCTCATTTATGTTATTGAAATTTAAATGAGAGAGTCTCTTGTGCCAATTCCAGCTTTCTTCAATTGATGCTCTACTCAACAGACATATTGCAGAACCATCAGAGTTTGTTGAAAGTCTGGCTTCATAAATGTTACCATGCCTGTAACCTTTCAGAACTACTTTGCATGTAGAATTACTTATAACTTCACAGTGTTCTTCAAAGAAATCCACATGATAAACTCTGTCACATATTTGACTCACACTTAGCATATTGTGTTTAAGTCCTGAGACAAGAGCTACTGATTCAATGATGACATTCCCAAGATTGATATTGCCATATCCCAGAGTTTTTCCCATGTTTCCATCTCCATAAGAAACTCCTGGACCAGCTTTTCTCCATAAAGTCTGATAACAGGGCTTTATTTCCAATCATATGTCCTGAACATCCACTGTCCAGAACTAGGATGTTTTTCCTGTTGTCCTGCAATCACAAAGACCACTATTGGTTAGTTTTAAGGACCCATACTTGCTTGGAATCCTTTGGCCTTTTTAAGTTTGTTAGCATTTGCAGCGGATTTAATTTTAGAGTTTATACTAACATCCTGTTTATCAGACTTTATATCAGACTTTGCATCAGAATTTACACTAGAAGGAAATACACTAACTTTCTTCAAAGAAGGTTTTATTTGATAATAATCATAGTACAAACTATGATATTCCCTAAAAGTATAAATGGAATGCCATAAACTACCACAATGAAAACAAGGATTTTGTGGTTTAAACCTAACAGACTGACTCATAACTCCTGATTTAGGAGGTAAAAAGTTTATATCTTTATTTTTCCTGTAAAAAGAATCAAGATGATTAGAGTTTCCACAGTTATAACATTTCTTTCTAGGAGCATTAGGAACATGCATATAATTGTTGCTTTTATTCACACCTTCCTTTCCATTCCTATTTTTCCTAGCTTCCTTTACCTTGTTCACATTTCTAATCTCTTTCAGCTTATGCTTAAGCTGCTTCTTTGTCATTAAGTCTATGTTTACTTCAGCTGGTCTATACTGTTTTAATTTGTCAGAAGTTGAGTTTTCTTTTACTTCTATCTTAGAAGTCTTTCATCTTTTCAGAATCAGACATAACAGTTTTTGCTACAAATTTAACAGGATTTACCTTTGGCTTAGTAGTCTGTTTAACAACAATTGGCTCAATTTGCACAGTTCCTTTCTCACTTTTATCATCTCCATAACCTAAGCCCTCTTTCCAGTTTCCACTACTTAGTACATTTTGAGTTGTTCTGCTAGAGTTAGTCCAAGTTTTGATGATCTCTCTTTCCTTTTCTAAATCAGTTTTTAGAGATTCATTCAATTTTAGCACTTCATCTCTAACATACAATGCCTCATCTCTTTCTTTCTTAGTTTGATGAAGAAAAACTAATTCCTTTTCTAAATAGTCATTTCTGTTTTTAAGAGCAAGACTTTTAGATGTTAATCTTTCACATGTTAAAGTCTGATCTCTAAAACTAATGAACATGGTTTTAAGGTATAATCTCAACTCAGTAATATCATCAGTATGAAAAGCAAAGGTTGTTTGAGGTACCTTCAATTCAGCAGTGTCAATACTGCTATCAACATTTGCCATCAAGGCATAGTTCACCTCATCTTCAGAATCTGAAGTGTCTGTCCAGATTTTCTCCTTTATGACAAATTCCTTGCCTTTATCACTTTTTCCTTCCTTGCAGTCAGGAGATATGTGGCCTCTTTCACAACAATTATAGCATTTGACATTTGAGTTGCCTCCTCTGTCAGACTTTCCTCCTTTGCCTTCAGACTTTCTGAAACCTTTCTTATCTGAACTTCCACATTTCCTGGAAAACTTCTTGCCCTTTCTGAATTTCTTGTAGGCTGTGGCGCCCCAAAACCCGGGGTCAGGAATCTCGGAGGCCACACCATCTAAACTACTACAACCACATAACTCACACTATAATATATAAATACTCACGCTTTATGACCCCACACTTAACACACACACAAACACACTTACAGGTTATTATCTTGGTAAAGAACCATTCATAGCTAGAGTAATTCAATTATAGAGTGATAATTATTACAACCCAAAAGTAATTAAGTCTTACAGGGGAGTAACCTTTAAGTAAGGCTAGTCCGTCGGTCAAATATACGTTTCTTGTTTATTACCTTACATAAATCATACTTATAAATAAGCCGAACTAAAAACAACTGAAAACCAACCCAGCTTATTCGGACTACCTGTGGTACAACACCAAACAATCTACGGAACAGCTGGCCATTTCCTACCCGTTTCCAGGCTGTGGTTCTCATGGTAGGCATCTTGATTCACTGTTGTATTGTGTCAATTTAAGAAAACAAGGGTGAGCTATAATTCCCAACATAATAATGTACAGTATGAGAATGACTGTATGATAAACTTACGTAAAACATTATATATGATAATTATGTTTTATTCGAAGATAGTTTTCCTTGGTGATACACACCTTCTTATGAAAATAATTCTTTAAGAGATTTTATTATCCTACGAATACCTTAATAGTAAACCCAGCACCTAGGCTTGGGTTACGGTACTGCATCACAATTCTAATTGGAAGAATAGGACATTCGTTTGAGCCACCGCATACGATGATCAGTCGTACTACGATAAAAGTAACCTTTTCTACTAGTCTAAGGACGACACCTTCGTATCCTGGTTATCACCCTTGCCGCATACTGGGCTATGTGTCCTCATTTCGGGTATACACACACTTCGCAGGTCCTTAGGTATATATTGTACCATCTCCTACGGTACCAGTAGCCTATCCAATACACGAAGTACTTGGATCCTACCCCTCCCTTGTCCTTTAGGAGATCCTATCTTATCTCGAGAACTCGAACCACATCGAAGTTCCCCCAAGCGTTTTGCTTGTTGATAGGCATAGCTTTACTTCACATATATATATATGTACTTCCGAAAGTTTTCGGAGGAAGTACTAGGGATGTGAGTTGACCGTTGTCAACAGACAATTAAATAAGGGGGGAGTTTCTCTTTGAAACTATATTAAAAAATAAGTCGAGATAATATTCTCCGACGATCTGAAATTATTCAAATAATTTTCCTAAAATTAGAAACTATTTTAAATCATGATCTATGATTTTTAAATCATAAATAAACCTTTTAATGAATAATAAATAATTAAATGATAATCGATAAATAATTAAACCTCGAATGAGTTTATTTTCTAAAAGAATATTTAAAATAATATTCCTCAACTAGTTTATGTCTACGTAATTAATAATCTTTAATGTTAATCGGGTTTGAAATAAATAATCGTTGGAGTATACTTCTCCCATAATAAAGGAATAGATATATAATATTTATTACTCGAACAATAAAATATAGTTGAGGGAATATGATCAGTTGGGAAATCGTTTAATAAAAGTTCGAGGTATTTTAATGTTCCGTAAGTGGACGTTAAGTCCCTTTAAAACGTACTATTATGGACTTGTAATCGTCCTATAATATCACCGGAATGACTCCCGGGTTTTTATCTTGAAATCCCGACCGACTCTCGGTCTTATTATAATACTTTATGCTTATAGCGGAATTAAACATTTCACGATATATACTTATCGTACAACATCGCTATATCATGCAAAAATTTAATGACTATGTATCATGGCAAACATGGTACTTATGCAATGATAATAAAATAATCCTTTCACAACACAACAGTAAATGGAGTTGGATTCGTAAACTTGCCTGGGTATCTCGAGATGGAGGATGCTCTAGGTTCCGCTCGGAAAATCTATAATCATAAACACAATTCGTTTTGTTAGGTCCCGTTCTAATTTATGGCGACTCGCACTCATGCGTTACTTATTATGCACCCTCTCAACTTATACTACCCTAATTATTCCTTTAAGTCCTTATTCACATCATGGTCGCTTCATTTTTCTAAGTATCTTATGTTCATTTTTATTTTTGCCGTTGGCTCCGCTTATGGATTCTACGGTTTCTAATCGCGCGGTCTCGACTCCGATATTTTTATAAAATTGAAAAATCATTGTTTTCACTTGAAATTTTTATGGCAGTTAAATAATAATCTCTGTAAAAATTTCATGATTTATGAACACTTTAAGTCGTTCCTTTATATTTTCAAAGTTCGTAATTCGTAGCAGTTTTTGTCGCGTAAATCACCTTTAGTAAAACGGCCATAACTTTTGATCCGTAAATCGGGATCAAGTGATTCAAGCGCATCTATCATAATAAAGGGTTATTTCTCAAGAAACTATAGTTTAAATCTTTGGGACTTTCCGCAGAAACTTAAAGTTACGATTTGTTCGTTTTAACGGAATTACGTTTACGACCTAAATCTTTATACAACCACCAACGATCATCATGTTCTTGAGGCAACAACAATCACCCTTAAATCTACTTAGCTAAACATTAAGATTTCAACAATATCACCTCTAAAACTAGGTTTATAACTACATACTAAATGGATCTTGAAAATGAATCTTAAATAAAGTTGGGCCAAAGAGTTTTACCTTTCTTGAAATCTTGAGATGTGTTCTTGTGGTTGGTGGAGTCTTGGAAGTGCTTCGTATGATTTTTGGAACCTAAAACCACCATTGAAATCAAGAAACCAAAGAAGAGTTACTATTCATAATATTCACTAGTAACTTTCTTAATTTTATTTCACCCATCAAACCTTGATAAAAAGAGATCAAAGAATTTTATTATCGTAGTTTGGTTGTTAGAAAGCTTGAGAATTAATGGGAGGATTTTACCATGGCTAGATTTTGAGATTTTACCATGGCTAGATTTTGAGATTTGATTTTGAATTCCTCCCTTGGAGATGAAA
Organism: Apium graveolens; assembly: GCF_009905375.1. Classification (NCBI taxonomy): domain Eukaryota; kingdom Viridiplantae; phylum Streptophyta; class Magnoliopsida; order Apiales; family Apiaceae; genus Apium; species Apium graveolens. The sequence goes on from NC_133649.1 coordinate 89,747,282, forward strand.
TTGCCGAATGGAAGAATGAAGAAAGGGGGGGTTACGCTTGCTTCCTTTGGTTGCTTCTAGGAAATGGGATGGGTGATATCTTTATATTGATTGATATTCTTCCTAGTATAGAATCCTAGGTTTATTCCTTGTTGCCAAATCCATGGACATATCTTAAGTAGCTTCCTAGTTTACAAGCTAAACTACAGGTTTTATCTTCCTTAGTACACTATTTGTTTAGCCTTGGTTGATCATCCTACACCTTAGCTCACTATTTGACAAAGTAACCATGGTTACTTTCTTACCATGTTTAGTTAGTGCGTTACGTTTATTTAATCGTTTACGCGTTCGCTCGGTCGCTTAAACGTTTTCGTAATACTTCCTCGTAAATGGTTCGCGACGTAATTCCATTCGTATTTATACCTTATATTTTAAATTATCGTACTTGGATATAAATTCTTAGGGTTTTAATCTTGTAATTATATTGTGATTCCCGTAATCCTCGATGAGTTGTAAATACGGTCGTTTTTCAAAGTTCGTTTTCTTCGAAAACTAATAGCGTTTACATACACTCATTTGGTACGTATAATCATAATATCAACTCCGAAACTCATTTTCTCGTGCACTACATAGTGTGGGCTCAAAAGTTTTTCCCGTTCGTCAGGGTTACTATTCATTAAACCTTTTACAAGGTCTCAAAAATTCGAGTTATTACAGTCTTCCCCTCTAACAAGGATTCCATCCCGGAATCAATTAGTGAATAAGTGGGGATATCTATTCCTCATTGCGTCTTCAAGTTCCCAAGTTGACTCCTCGATATTTTGATTCCTCCATAAGATTCTAACCAGCTTCACAGTCTTGCTTCTCAGCACTTATTCTTTTTGGTCCATTATCCTTACTGGCTGCTCGATATAGGTCAGGTCTGGTTGTAAATCTATCTGCTCGTATTCTATTACATGTCGTGCATCTGCATGGTACTTCCTTAACATGGACACGTGGAACACGTTGTGCACTTGTTACAGATTAGGAGGCAAGGCGAGCTCGTAAGCTAGAGGTCCTATTCTCCTCAAAATTTCCAGGGGTCCAATGAATCTAGGACTCAGCTTCCCTTTTTTCCCAAACCTCATCACTCATTTCCACGGAGATACCTTCAATAGCACAAAATCTCCTACTTCATATTCCCTATCCTTTCTAGTCTGGTTGGCGTACTTCTTTTGTCTGTCCTGAGCTGCTACCAGTCTTTTCCTGATGAGTCTCACCATTTCCCTGGTCTGTTGGACTAACTCCGGCCCTAATATCTTGTGTTCTCCAACTTCATCCCAACATAGGGGAGAGCGACATCGCCTTCCGTAAAGAGCTTCATACGGAGGACATTCCTATGCTAGTGTGATAGCTATTGTTGTAAGCAAATTCGATAAGGGGTAAGTGGTCATCCCAATTTCCTTTGAAATCAATAGCACACACTCGTAGCATATCTTCTAGGGTCTGAATAGTCCTTTCGCTTTGTCCATCAGTCTGGGGGTGGTAAGCGGTACTCATGTTTAGTCTGGTGCCTACGCATTCCTAGAAGCTTCTCCAAAATCGGGAATTAATGTGGCACCCTCCAAACCCGGGTCAGAAGTTTGGGGTCCACAACACATACATAATATATAAACCTGTATATGAGATACTATTTGCAATGACCCTGCTTTACACAACCACGGATCGCAACAGGTTAAAGTATGAAAACAAGCCACAACCTTAACTTTTATTACAACGTACCAAATCCCAACTAATTTAACTTACAACTGATAATAAAATTATTCTTACAATCTTACTATCTCACTACCGCAATAAGCTCTTACTAGCTCGATCCAACTCAATCCGGAATCCTAGCTCGTACATTGAACTGGGAAACCTCGCTATCAACCGTATCCTTCTTAACTGTAGAATACATAAAAAAATTCGCAAGAGTGATCTAACTAGCTCAGCAAGTCACAATGTCAATAATTGAGGTTAATCAATGATCAAACGGGATGATTCAGAGGAATCAAGTTTATTGCTAAACAATGAATAGAATTGGATATTTATTTTAAGTTTTAAAACCAAGGTTAGGCTGCTGATCAGTCACGCACTAACCCCGAACAAAGCACACAGCACTGCTTAAATTACGGGATCCAAGGAACACATTGGCCTAACTTGACCATTGATATGGTCTGACCACGAATCTGGTCCATATCTAAAAAACTATCCAATTCTAAAGCAGTTCAATATGATAAATAATATAATTCAATAAAACAAGGTCATAATCAATGACGATTAAACACTTGAATAAAAACGTAAGGAAACTCATGGATATCACAAGGGTATATCAGGGTATGTATAAGAAACGGTTTTCAGTTTGTAAAGGATCAGGTATTAGACAAATAATGATTTTTCAAGGTATAGTTCTCTGATATTATAAAGTATGGTTGGAGTATAAAAGTTTATGTGTTTTCAAACAATTTTCTTCCAATGCTTGGTATTTGGTAGTTATATATTTGGGAAGTAGTATCATATTTGTGTGGTTTGGTATTTGAAAATCAACCAAAGATGGTTTACAAAGAATAAGGCCTACGGTTCAAAGATCAAATGATGTGATTCGGGTTCAAGGTTGCATGATTCAAGGTACTTTTAATATAAAATAGAACTATTTTGAATACTAACAATATGTCATGAGAGAATTTAAAACTATTTGCATTGTATTTCGAAAAAGGTTTCGAAGTACTTGCCTTACAGGGCTTTACAACTATTAATGATCAACTCTGAGCCGACTCTACCGCTCAGGCTTTAACGTCCAACCACTAGATCACATTGGATTCTACTTTGATACTCAAGTTTTTCTGTTGAAACTCTACTGAGCTCGTCGACTGACTACTAGGTCATCTTTAGTCCATCGTTCACTTTCAGGTTCCCGACTATAACCTACAGGGTCGAAATACCCTACGTTAGACGTCTAGGTATGCTAGACATATCCTCGCTAGCAATCTACCCACATGATATCAAATCCCGACTCGTAATTATTCGCATTACAACAACACACGCAATAATTAGGGTTCACGTTCTCAAAAATCGGTTCGGTGTTCATTTTCAGAAAAATGCATATACTCGTCATTTTACAAAATTAGGGTTATTACTTTTGGCAAAACAGTTCACCACATCATACAATCAAATTTCGTATAAAACACACATGTATATATATATAGTCACTCGACGTCCCGATAATCATCGGATACATTCCCGTATTTTCGTAGTTCAATTTCCCGAAAATCGGGCAGCGTTTCCTTCGTTTATCGGACTACCTATCGAATACAATCGACGTCAATTCACCACAACAATCCACAATCACAACAACCAATATCCATAATTTCCCAAACACCAATTCAATACTATTATCAATTATTATTCGCATTCTACATTTATTTATTAAATTAGGACTCAAAATATAATCATCACGGTCCACCGTCGACTCACCGAAGTTCATCGTCAACGGCGGTAAAATTTTGCGGGTTCCCGATTAATCTTCGGGTTTCCAACGCAAAACTCCACCGATTACTAAATATTTCCGCACGAAATTCATTTTTTTATATCATGAATGTTAATCAGTTATAACCTGTAAAATAACAAAATAGTAAAATGAATTTTTAGCAATAACCGAACCACATCAGCAATAACAGTCACCAACAATAAAGCCACACACGCGAAACGCGCCACCAACACATACACCCGATTTGCACACACGCACACATACAACACATTCCACACACAACACACAGATACACTCAACACACACACGTATATATATAATCACGTATATATATATATATATATAACAACAAGAATGAATTGAACTGGTAACCGAAATAAAGCAGCCGGAATAGTTACCGGAACAGGGAGCCGGAGAAAAAGCACCGGGGAAAAGAAAAGGGAAGAACAGGAGAAAGAAACGAGAGATGGAGAGATACAGAGAGAAAGGAGGGATTGGAGAGATTGAATCGAGAGGGAGCAGAGAATAGAGAGACTAAAGAGATGCTGCCGCCTCAAATGAGAAAGGAAAGGAAAAGAAATGAGTAAAAATTGTACTCCTGCCACATTTCAATCGAATAACAGGAGTTAAACACGTGTCATGCAATTCTAATTCCGACCCGAAACTCGTAATTAAACGAACTGAGTCGCGGTTAAAACAAACTCAGAAAATCACCAAAATAGTCTTAAAATATCGTAAATATCCCAAAGTTCGTAAAAACATAAATTTCGCAATTTTAAAATAATTTCTGAAAGGTAATTTATACCCGCTTTTCTCAAATAAACGAATCAACGCGCGGGTAAAATTAATCCCCAAAATTCCCAAAATAATTTTAAAATTCTCGAAATATTCCAAACTTAAATAAATATGAGTTCATTAATTTTTGAAGAATTCTTGAATTAAATATGAATTTTACAAATAAAAGTAGTCAGAAAATTATTTAAAGATAAATAATTAATAAATATTGATTTTTAAATTTTATAAAATTCCAAAAATAACTATTGTAATTACAGAACCATAAAAATAATTTAAAGACATTCCAAATATTTATGCAATTAAAATTGCACTAAATCCACTTTTGAAATTGAAAGTAATCAGTATGACTCCATAATTAGTCACGCGGCAACCCGGTACAACATAAATCATACATTAATTAAACAACACATAGCGGTCAAAACCAATACACATATTTTATTCATTTAATAATTTCCATAATCACATTTTCAAATAATTCAAAAATACACGAGTCGTTATATCCCCCCCCCGTAAAAAGATTATGTCCTCAAAATCTGGTCTAACTAAACGAGTGAGGATATTTGTCAAGCATATCTGACCCTAATTTCCAAGTAGACTCTTCTACTCGAGGCTTTCAAATATATTCACCATAGATATACATTTATTTCTCAAGGACTCGCCTTTAACGATCAAGAATTTGGATCGATCACTATAAGCAGAACAAACTTGGACAAGAGCCCATTGGCTCCTAATCAATCACTTAATTCAAATCAAATACTTATCGCTTTAACCATAACAGGCCAAACATATTACATGTACACACTATTATGACGATAACATCAACTCATGAATAACTTTTTCTATATTTATCAATTACCTCGAATGGTTCACTAATTTTAGGACTTAACCTGTCCCTTCTACTTAGACTTATCCAGTCTCTTTCAAGATGAAACTTGTACTAACACTACTGGTCCTAATTCTATACTCATATTCTCTCTCGATACAATTTCTCCTTCTTTCTTTATCTACTCCGAGCTGCTTCAATCAATATCACTACGCTCTTGGTGTGCCGATTTAACTTAGAATTTGACAATTTTCTTTCTCCCACTTTATCTCAATAAAAATGGGGACCTACACTTGCGTTCACAGGAAGCTTGATAAAGTGGCATTCCAAAGCTGACATCGATGATAAATGATCATTCCAGTGTTTCCTTAAAACTCAACCTCTCAACATATCTTACATTTCCTGAATCACTTCCGTACTTTGACTCTTCATTTAAGGATGATAGGCGGTGCTCGTTTTCAACTTGGTTTCCAAACATTTAAACATCTCTTACTCGTTTTCATCAGTTAGAGCTGAAAAGTAATCTCATATATTCACGTATTATCACCTTTAAGTATTTGAACTTCAGATTCCACTCTTTCCAATTCATTTATTAACTCCTCGGTGGTCTTAATTACATCCAATCCTTTCTGTCGGCATAAGGCATCTGTTACTATACGGCTTTGCTTTGGTAGTTGTTAATGGATTAATTCAGAATCTTTTGTTAACCTTAGTCAAAATTTCATTCTTGAAGACTCAACGTATAGTTGCTTTCCTTCTGATCTTTGGAGAAAAAAAAAACTTTGGGCATTCCACACAAACTTTCTTATTTCTTGAGTAGTTGGGGATGTTATCAATAAATATAGTTTACTTATCTAAGTACTCCTTGTACACCATGATCCTTAATTCCTTATAATCACCTGGTACACTTGTTATTTCACATAATATCACCAGAGCTTGCAATGCTCTTAACTCACTTTAATCGTAATCTCTGATATGTTCTCAGGTCGGATCTTAAGTTAATCCCCGAGTTATAAAATATTTCTTGAATTAGCTCTCGTAAGTAGTCAATTCTTTATAGGGTCTCACTTCTTCTTCTTCGTTATTTTGTTAAACTCCCGATAATCAGTACATACTCTTATACTTTCATTCCTTTTTCTCCCTTAACATCACTGGTACACTTCACGATCCGCTTCTTGTAAAACCACTTCCTGGGTCTGCCTTATCTACTAGGCCTCCAATATTTCACCTTAATCCTTTAATATGTCCACACTTCCTATTCCATCTTGAAATTTCCTTCTTATACCTGGTTATCACTATTTTTCTTTAAAATTCCGTATACCTTGGCATTTCTTCAATAAATTAAATACTTTATACTTTAATTTCCCCGTGGGATCTCATTTCTTGATCCTTTTACTTGTAGCATCCAAATGCTGGAAGAAAATTGGAGAATATCATGATCGTTCTTCCGAGTGCATAAATTTCCTCTTTCTAATTATCGTGATCCACTATCTCCTCTTAACATCTCCTTATCTTTCTCTTAACAACTTCAACTGAAAGGTCATACTATCCATCCTTGCTCCTTTTGGATTATAAACTCTGACTTTCAATTCCAACTTTTAAAATTCCATAGATAATTCTTCTGGTATAGTTTCTATGTTCGTTCTCTCCTTTTTGCTTATCGCTTGCCTCTACCTTTGCTTTTCCTCGTGGATACATATTTCAAATACTTATGGTCCATATAGATCTTACACCTTTCTCCATACATATCATGTTTCCCCTAATCTTTCAAAGCGAATATTATTACTACTAGTCCCAAATTATGAGTAAGATACTTCTGCTCATGAGGTTTCAGTTGTTTGGATGCATATACAATAATTTTATTGTGCTGCATCAACACACATCCTATTCCCTTATGAGAAGTATCACCATAACTACCAAATTTCCTTTATACTTTTAAAGTGATAAAGCAGGTGCTGTAACAATTCTTTACTTTAGCTCCGCAAAACTTTCTTCACCCTTCTCCATTTTATATAACTTCTTGCTTTTCCTGGTTAGCTTCGTCAAAGGTATTGCGACTTTCAAGAAATCTTGCATAGATTTTCGATAATAACCAGCCCATGGTAACACTTCTTACTTTTATTGGTGCTTTTGGTCTTCCTTCATTTATGGTAACTTTAATTCCTGTTAGATCCCCTTTTGCCTCTTCCTCACTGACTATTTATGCTAAGAATTATGCTTCCTGCTATTAAAGCTTTCGTCTTGTAAACTTTACATACAACCTCTTTCTTCTCCGACTTCCCAATTGTCATTAAATGCTTCGCATGGTCCTCCGTTGAATTTAAGTAATACAACTACAGCTTATCCAGATATTCCTTAAAGTTTCTGTCCATCAAGTTCAAATATCACTGGTATATTGGTTAATCCAAATGGCAATATGAAAATTTTATAACACAATACTTACTTCTGAAAATTATCTTTGATATGTCCATATGTTTAATCTTCAATTGGTGAAATACCAAGTCTTAAATCAATCTTATAAAAGTACTTTACTTCTTTCGTTTGATTAAACAAATCATTGGTTCGAGGTAACAGATACTTGCTCTTGATAGTAAACTTGTTGAGCTTTCTTTAGTCGACGCATAATCTCATACTTCCATTTTATTATTAACAATTAGTACCGATGCACCTCATGGGAGACACTGGGTTTAATCGCTTCTTCTTCTAGCATCTCTTGCATCTGCTTTGCTAACTTTCCCATTTTAACTGGTGCCATTTTATGTAAGGCCTTAGTCACTGGCTTCGTCTCAGGTGCTAAGTCACTCGCGAGCTTCATTTCTCTATCTGGAGGAAATGTTAATAACTCATCTGGAAACATATCTTGAAACTCCTTAATTGCTATAAAATCTTCAAATTTTGTTTGCTTCTGACTTTTATTTATCTCATAATCACCATAATGCTCACATCTTGATCATCGTAATCATCATTAACAAATTCTTTACCTTCTTTCATCTTCTGAACCTCATCCCCTTCTCATTTGGCATTCTCAGAATTATCTTTTCATCACGACGATCTATCTGGACATCACGCTTAAATAGTTGATCCATTCTTTGGAATAATGACAAATCCTCTTATCTTAAATGATATCGATTCTTCACAACTTATTTCCAGAAATCTCAATTCCACCATTGGTACTTACTTATTTAACAAATACACATTCTTAAATTTTCTAGTCCTTTAGTCATAATCTTATCAATTCAACGGAGTAAATCATCTTATCAATAATTCCTTGGGGGAAATAAACAATCAAGTTGCTTCCACATCTCTCAATACTTTAACGCATAAGGTATTCACCATACTCATCCATATCATCACGTCCGTATTCTGAATAAAATATTTTACAGACAACTCGCAAACTTTCATTCTTGGAGACGTATTCCTTATTGGAGTAGATTCCCTCGATTCCTAGTGCATCCCTGACTGGGCTAGTGATTTGCAATTCTCGCCATATACCCTTGTTTTCTTTTCATGCGTGAGAGGTAGATGGAAGTTTGCCCGCTTAATTCATAATACGTTGATTTTTGTTTGAAAAACTCTTGCAAATATCGACAGTACAACGAAATAACTAGAAGGATTCACAATTCAACAAAAATTAAATGTGAAAAGAAAGAAATAAGGATTTGAATTTGAATGAGAAAACCACATTGGTACTTAAGATGGCCAGTCTTTCGTACCATATGTCATACAGCACATGATTAGGTGGCGTCCCACCCGACTCTTCGTCATTCTGACAAAGTGTCTCACCATAACACTGTTTGTCCCAATCAGAAAGCAAAACTTGAAGGGAACAATTGAATTTGAAAGGAATGCAATATCTTCCTTTTTGATATCATCATAAGGAGTTTATTAAGAAAAGAAGTTCATACAATTTTAGGAATTAAAAAGGAATATACGCTGTAGTATTGAGGACAAGAATGATACCATTGGTCACCATCCACATTTCACTTGTATTCATCTTTCGAGCTTGTTCAATCACATCCCAATTGTGTCATATAACAACTTTAAAAAGCACGCTGAAATGCCTCCGCAATTTAAGCATTATGGTAGGTTCTTGTTAAGTCTTGCGTCTTTAACATCGCACCTACACGTATAATACTTTAACAATTCGATCATAATGGCGTTCCTACCAGATAACCTCGAGTTTCCTCTTTTCAATTTAGAATAACCACGAATCATTCAACATAACGATCCTTTTGTTAATAATATTCTTCTTTTAGAAATAGTCTGGAAATCTTCCCAATCTTCTTCGATCATGCCCCGGCTCCTTTTAAATTAAGGAATTCTTTAAAATTTAATGGTCTCTGCAACTGGATGAATAATTACTCCGTATGCGGATTCTGTTGTTAATCTTGTCAAACAATATTTGCACCTTACTGTTAAGAATAATCAACTCCTTCCTAATTGCGGGTTACTTTGTCCTCTGAATTAACAATACTAAGTCTGAAACAAGTATCCTTCCAGGTAATCCGGGTCTTTTAAGCAAACAAGAAACTCCAGTAGTAACTTGACAACCAATGTTAAAACTTAGTTTGTTCAAAAAGGCTTTTAGAAATTTTATATGGGAAAATCTTTTTTGAAAACTTGTTTAAAAATTTTGAAAATCACAAATCTGGTTGTCCTTACTATATGAGTTGGTTGTTGCACTTCCTACCTATCACAAGGTACCAAATTAAAGAAATGATCACATAAAGGTCCATTCACTTCAATCTACCTTCTCTCCTTTATTGGGTCTATTACCTTCCTTAATCGATGAAAACTTCAGCTGTCGTTGTGTATTATCTTATTCACAGCTTCATTTCAACGCCTCCATACTGGTGATACTCCCGTTATCAACTATACAATCGTTAAGTGGAACAGACTATCCAATAGTCAACAAGTCGGCTAATGTCACATCACCTTGTTAAAATATATGTCACATAATCATAATACCATTATCTAACTTCAAGAAATCTTCGGATCCATAATCTCCTCTAACTCTCTCTTTTTAATACTTATCTAATCCATTCCACAAGCTAGCCACGGGTGGCCTAATTACTAATGGCTTCTGTTATCCTGATAACAGCTATCCTCCGGAACACTTGAATCTTCTTTATAAACTTCTTCTCACCTTTATTTATATCTCAAGTACTCACCATTTACAGTAACCCTCGAATCCATCCTCGTAGGTACTATTGCTTCATAGGACAAGTTTTAAACTGAGGGTATAGAACAGGATGTAGGGTAACCTAAAGAGATACACTCACGGCCGAATGTCCAGTAAAACAAGAATAAACGGATGGAGGTTCTTAAATAGGTAATCTCGTATCAAGAGGTGGTAGAATAGCGTAGAATAGCTTGAAGAGGTGCAACTATTATAACAGAAGGTAATACCATTAATACTGATGGAAGAACAAGGTACAATTCAAATCTGGGAGAAGATAACGACCCTCGAACGGAAAGCTCCAAACAATCAGATGATACAGGGAAATCAAGATCTACCATTGCCGTTGTCTGGAAATCATGTCGCAAGCTAAGAATCCCGAATTACAACACGAACCGTGCTGGAGACCTACTATATAGTCGCACTCATCCTCACGATGACTTATCTTTCTATTTCCTATTCCTACTCCTAACCCTCTACCCAATCCTGACAATCTAGGCTTGTTTCAGTGACTTATAACCTGTAGCTCTGATACCAACCTGTGGCACCCTCCAAACCCGGGTCAGAAGTTTGGGGTCCACAACACATACATAATATATAAACCTGTATATGAGATACTATTTGCAATGACCCTGCATTACACAACCACGGATCGCAACAGGTTAAAGTATAAAAACAAGCCACAACCTTAACTTTTATTACAACGTACCAAATCCCAACTAATTTAACTTACAACTGATAATAAAATTATTCTTACAATCTTACTATCTCACTACCGCAATAAGCTCCTGCTAGCTCGATCCAACTCAATCTGGAATCCTAGCTCGTATATTGAACTGGGAAACCTCGCTATCAACCATATCCTTCTTAACTGTAGAATACATAAAAAAATTCACAAGAGTGAGCTAACTAGCTCAGCAAGTCACAATGTCAATAATTGAGGTTAATCAATGATCAAAAGAGATGATTCAGAGGAATCAAGTTTATTGCTAAACAATCAATAGAATTGGATATTCATTTTAAGTTTAAAACCAAGGTTAGGCTGCTGATCAGTCACGCACTAACCCCGAGCAAAGCACACAGCACTGCTCTAATTACTGGATCCAAGGCACACATTGGCCTAACTTGACCATTGATATGGTCTGACCACGAATCTGGTGCATATCTAAAAAACTATCCAATTCTAAAGCAGTTGAATATGATAAACAATATAATTCAATAAAATAAGGTCATAATCAATGACGATTAAACACTTGAATAAAAACGTAAGGAAACTCATGGATATCACAAGGGTATATCAGGGTATGTATAAAAAACGGTTTTCAGTTTGTAAAGGATCAGGTATTAGACAAATAATGATTTTTCAAGGTATAGTTCTCTGATATTATAAAGAATGGTTGGAGTATAAAAGTTTCTGTGTTTTCAAACAATTTTGTTCCAGTGTTTGGTATTTGGTAGTTATACATTTGGGAAGTAGTATCATATTTGTGTGGTTTGGTATTTGAAAATCAACCAATGATGGTTTACAAAGAATAAGGCCTATGGTTCAAAGATCAAATGATGTGATTCGGGTTCAAGGTTGCCTGATTCAAGGTACTTTTAATATAAAATAGATCTATTTTGAATACTTAACAATATGTCACGAGAGAATTTAAAAATATTTGCATTATATTTCGAAAAAGGTTTAGAAGTACTTGCCTTACAGGGCTTTACAACTATTACTGATCAACTCTGAGCCGACTCTGCCGCTCAGGCTTTAACGTCCAACCACTAGATCACATTGGATTCGACTTTGATACTCAAGTTTTTTTGTTGAAACTCTACTGAGCTCGTTGACTGACTACGAGGTCATCTTTAGTCCATCGTTCACTTTCAGGTTCCCGACTATAACCTACAGGGTCGAAATACCCTACGTTAGACGTCTAGGTATGCTTGACATATCCTCGCTAGCAATCTTTCCACATGATATCAAATCCCGACTTGTAATTATTCGCATTACAACAACACACGCAACAATTAGGGTTCACGTTCTCAAAAATCGGTTCGGTGTTCATTTTCGGAAAAATGCATATACTCGTCATTTTACAAAATTAGGGTTATTACTTATGGCAAAACAATTCACCACATCATACAATCAAATTTCGTATAAAATATACATGTATATATATAATCACTTGACGTCCCGATAATCATCGGATACGTTCCCGTATTTTCGCAGTTCAATTTCCTGAAAATCGGGCAGCGTCTCCTTCGTTTATCGGACTACCCGTCGAATACAATCGACGTCAATTCACCACAACAATCCACAATCACAACAACCAACATCCATAATTTCCCAAACACCAATTCAATACTATTATCAATTATTATTTGCATTTTACATTAATTTATTAAATTAGGACTCAGAATATAATCATCACGGTCCACCGTCGACTCACCGAAGTTCATCGTCAATGGCGGTAAAATTTTGCGGGTTCCTGATTAATTTTCGGGTTTCCAACGCAAAACTCCACCGATTACTAAAAATTTCCACACGAAATTCATTTTTTTATATGATGAATGTTAATCAGTTATAACCTGTAAAATAACAAAATAGTAAAATGAATTTTTAGCAATAACCGAACCACAGCAGCAATAACAGTCACCAACAACAGAGCCACACGTGCGAAACGCGCCGCCATCACATCCACCCGATTTGCACACGCGCACACATACAACACACTGCACACACAATACACAGATACACTCAACACACACACACACACACGTATATATACAATCACGTATATATATATATAGAACAACAAGAATGAATTGAACTGGTAACCGAAATAAAGCAGCCGAAATAGTTACCAGAACAGGGAGCTGGAGAAAAAGCACCGGGGAAAAGAAAAGGGAAGAACAGGAGAAAGAAACGAGAGAGGGAGAGATACAGAGAGAAAGGAGGGATTTGAGAGATTGAATCGAGAGGGAGCAGAGAATAGAGAGACTAAAGAGATGATGCCGCCTCAAATGAGAAAGGAAAGGAAAAGAAATGAGTAAAAATTGTACTCCTGTCACGTTTCAATCGAATAACAGGAATTAAACACGTGTCATGCAATTCTAATTCTGACCCGAAACTCGTAATTAAACGAACTGAGTCGCGGTTAAAACAAACTCAGAAAATTACCAAAATAGTCTTAAAATATCGTAAATATCCCGAAGTTCATAAAAACATAAATTTCGCAATTTTAAAATAATTTCCGAAAGGTAATTTATACCCGCTTTTCTCAAATAAACGAATCAACGCGCGTGTAAAATTAATCCCAAAAATTCCCAAAATAATTTTAAAATTCTCGGAATATTCCAAACTTAAATAAATATGAGTTTCATATTTTTTGAAGAATTCTTGAATTAAATATAGATTTTACAAATAAGCAATCAGAAAATCATTTAATGATAAATAATTAATAAAATATTGATTTCTAACTTTTATAAAATCCCAAAAATAACAATTGTAATTACAGAACCATAAAAATAATTTTAAAGACATTCCAAATATGTATGTAATTAAATTTGCACTAAATCCACTTTTGAAATTGAAAATAATTCAGTACGACTCCATAATTAGTCACGCGGACAACCCGGTACACCATAAATCACACATTAATTAAACAACACATAGCGGTCAAAACCAATACACATATTTTATTCATTTAATAATTTCCATAATCACATTTTTAAATAATTCAAAAATACATGAGTCATTATAATTAAACCTCGGGTCTCTATCTGACACTATGGCTACAGGAACGTCTTGTCTTGCTACAATTTCCTTCAAGTAAATATCCACCAACTTATCTACGGTGTATCTTTCGTTGATTAGTAGGAAGTGTGCGGACTTGGTCAATCTATCTATGATAACCCATATGATGTCGTGATTGGTCTTTGTCCTTGGTAGGCCTGTCACAAAATCCATGGCTATATGCTCCCATTTCCATTCCGGAATTTCCAGGGGCCGTAATAGTCCACTAGGTTGCTGATGTTCCGCCTTCACTCTCTGGCATGTCAAGCACTTGCTGACCCACTCTGCTACTTCTCTCTTCATGTTAGGCCACCAATAATATTCCTTAAAGTCACGGTACATTTTTGTACTTCCTGGGTGGATTGAATATATGGAGTTGCTGCCCTTCGGGCAGCAGCTCATCCTTTAACTCTTGCACATTTGGAATCTAAATTCGGGACGCATACCTCATGATCCCTTTCTCGTCCTTTTCGCATCTCACTTCTCCACCGGTCAATGTTCCTCTTTCTTCGCTCATCTTCTTTTCCTGATATACTCGTATCTTTTCAGTCAGTTACAGTACTAGCTTAATCTCAAATAATCCTTTCGTTCCTTTACCGGTCATTCTCATGTCGATTTCCATTTTCTCAAATTCTTTAATTAACTCCTCTGATGTCATTATCATCTTGAGTCTTTCCTTCCTACTAAGGGCGTAAGCCACCATATTGGCTTTACCCGGGTTAAACAAAATTTCACAGTCATAGTCCTTAATCAACTCTAACCATCTCCTCTGTCTCATGTTCAGTTCCTTCTGAGTAAAACTATATTTGAGGCTCTTATGGTCTGTGCAAATCTCGCATTTCTCACCATATAGGTAGTGTCTCCAAATTTTTAGGGCAAACACTATGGCTGCTAATTCTAGATCATGTGACGGGTATCTGCTCTCATACTCCTTCAATTGTCGAGAGGCATATGCTATAACTTTGCTGTGCTGCATCAGTACACATCCAAATCCTTTAAGCGATGCGTCGCTGTATATCACAAACTCGCCCTTTCCATTGGGAAGAGTTAGCACTGGTGCAGACACCAGCCTCCTTTTCAGTTTCTGAAAGCTTTCCTCACATTTCTCTGTCCATACAAACTTTTCTATCTTCCGGGTAAGTCTAGTTAGTGGACCAGCTATCTTAGCAAAGTCTTGCACGAATCTTCGGTAATATCCTGCTAAACCCATAAAACTCCTAACCTTTGTTGGGGTAGTTGGTCTTTCCCAGTTGGATACCGCCTCTATTTTGGCAGGGTCAACTAAAACTCCCTTGCTACCCACCACATGTCCTAAGAACTGAACTTCTCTTAACCAAAACTCGCACTTCGAGAACCTGGCATACAATTTCTCATTCCTCAAGATTTCTAAGACTATCCTCAAATGTTCTGCATGTTCTTGCTCTATCTTTGAGTAGATTTGGATATCATCTATAAAAACTATCACGCATATATCTAGGTACTTTTTGAACACTCTGTTCATCAAATCCATAAAGGCTGCGGGTGTTTTGGTTAACCTAAACGACATTACTAAGAACTCATAGTGCCCATACCTAGTGCAAAAAGTAGTCTTCGGTATATCTTCCGGTTTGATTTTCAACTGGTGATATCCTGTTCTCAAATCTATTTTGGAAAAATGTACAGCACCTTTGAGTTGGTCGAATAGATCATCAATCCTGGGGAGAGGGTACCTATTTTTAATAGTCAGCTTATTCAATTCTCGATAGTCTATGCATAATCTCATACTGCCGTCCTTTTTCTTTACAAACAGTATTGGCGCTCCCCATGGTGACACACTGGGTCTTATCATTCCATTATCTAATAACTCTTGCAGTTGAGAAGCTAGTTCCTTCATCTCAACTGGGGCTAGCCTAAATGGGGCCTTGGATACTGGTGTCGTTCCTGGTGCTAATTTGATAGCGAATTCTATTTCCCTGTCAGGTGGCAACCCTGGTAAGTTCTCTGGAAATACATCCTCGAATTCGTTCACTACGGGTATGTCCTATATATTAGGGACTCCCTTCTTGGTATCTATCATATAAGCCAAATAGGCCTCGTTTCCCTTCCTTAACAATCTTTTTGCTTGTAGCATGGTCAGAAATTTCTGGTTTTGTCGTTGACCTTTAAACACTACTTCTTTTTCATTCTGCACTCTTATCTTTACCCTCTTCCATTCATAATCTATTTGCGCTCCGTTACTGGATAACCAATCCATTCCTAATATTACATCAAATTCTCCTAACACAAATTGTAATAACCCCAATTTTTGGGAAATTTTGAAACCCTTATGAATAGTGTTTTTGCTGAATGAGAAAACTTTTCATGCCACACTATGTAGGGGTTCTGATATGGATATTCTGAGATTTTATTAGTACTTTATATGGGATATAAGTGTATGTAAAGATCGTCAGAATCCAAATCCGAACACTTTGATTTTTCCCAGAAATCCAATAGATACGGAAAGAATTGAGTATAAGGTAGCAGGATAAAAGGATTTAAATTAAAGGATTATAATAGAGGATCATAAAAAGGAATATAATGTATTGAGAAAGGTTAAGGGAACCTAAGTAATAAGATCCCGGGTATGATCCCTCAAACGATAAACGAAAACGAAAGTTAAGCGAACAGTATAACAGATCAGCGGTCATTAGGCAAACAATTAGGAAGTTAATCAAAGGGATTAGAGAGGATGATGTCACCCAACCAATGAGAAGAGGACAAGGAGGGGAGGATAACATCATGAGGATGACACAAGCATGACATGGGAAGGAAGGAGATGTGGTGGCTTTTTAACCACACAAAATCAAGGGCAACTAGGTAATTTACTAAAACAAACACAAAAATCAAACCAACCAAGCCAAGAAAATCATTTTTCATCAAAATCAAAAAGAAACCAAGGCATTGTTCTTCATGCTCTCGGCCAAAACAGAACCAGCACACTAAAACTGATGTATCTCCTTCATTTCTCATTCAAATATTGTGTTCTATAGCTCATTGGAAAGGTATTGAGATGACCTACAACTCTTGTTCACAAGTCTTGTCCAAATAAGCATGGTAAGACCCTCATTTTTACAGTTCTTTAAATCGGACTTTTAGAAACTTCAAAGCCTAACTTTGTGTTCTTGATTTCTTTGGAAAGATCAAGCTTGTAGGAGGCTCCCTAAGGCTTCCTAGCAACTTAACACCTCCCAAGGAAGGTATAAACTTGAAACCCTAGCCTTTACTTTATTTGTTAGTAAGTTTAATGGTTGGTTTTGTGAAATGAGAAGCATGGATTGTGATTATTAGTAGTTTGGTTTGATTTGGAAGTGTTTTGGTAATTGAAGCTTGATTATAGTTCATAGGTCTTGATTGTGGTTGTTTGAGTTGAAAACCTTGGAGATTATGGACTGATGTGGTATGGTTTCGGTGAAGTTTTGTTGTATTGATGGTTATGAGTTGGTTGGTGGTTAATTGGAGTAGTTTAAACATTGGTAATCGCGTAAACATAGCCGTCGTAATGTCCGATTTACTTTAGACTGCTTTTATTCATAACATTTGGACCCGAGAACTCCCTGCTAGATTATGACCATTGCCATGTTTAGATAGTTCATGTTACGAGCTTCGTTTTGATATGTAGTTCGTTTGATTCCGATGTACGGTTTAGGAGAAACGACCGTTTCAAGTAACGGCATTTCGCGAACGAATCATTTCTCCTCGCCTTACTTTGAAACATAGGTTAAAGACCAAAAAGGGTTAATTAATGTATGAAACAATTATGGTAAGAGTGTTAGGCAGTTGGTAAGACACTCGCGATGGAATCGCTTTAAAACTCGTAAAGGTTAAATTATTAAAAATGGTGGAGCCGAGGGTACCCGAGTGACTTAAGCGAATCAGTGAGCGCAAAACAAGCGTTAGAGTCTAAGTTAGTTAAAGTATAGATTTACAAGTGACTTTGGTTTAATTCCAACTTACTTGTTGTTTATAGGTTACCAGACTCGTCCCGAGCCTTTTATCACCCCAAGTCGCTCAGGCAAGTTTTCTATCCGTTATACTGTTGTTGTGATGTATATATGTATATGCATTATCTTGAGATAGATGCATGTTGGTTAATTAGCAAATGTTGCGATATATTGAATCATGCTGATATGGTATATATATGCATGCCTGTTTCGTATTCTTGCCAAATATATCTGTTGGTTCAGTTGATAATACCTATGCTAGAGAATAGCAGTAATTTGCATATACCCTTAGTATAGGGACCCAAAGGTGAAAACATTTTCTAAAACCGGGAGTCGAGGATCCCGAGTAGATTATATATATATATATTTATATATATATATATATGTTTATAGTTTTCAAAACTATTAATCGAATAAAGTTTATTCAATAACTTGATTTTATTAATGAATATTATCTTGAATATTCATTCGAGGACTTATGACTCCTTTATATTATTTATTGAATATTACTTGGATATTCATTTGAGGATGTATGACTCCTTTATTTTATTTATTGAATATTATTTCGAATATTCATTCGAGGGCTTATGACTCAGCTTATTTTATTTATTGAATATTATTTGAATATTCATTTGAGAATCTATGACTCCGATTATTTGCTGAGATATATTCTTTATTTTATTAAAGAATAAGGTGTCGATAATCAAACTCACTTTTGATTATTCAAATAAAGATAGTACTTTCGTATAGGTATATCTTTGGTTATTTAATATTCATTTCAAGTATAAGTTTTAAAACTTCTACTTCAATTATTTTTATAAAGATTATTCTTTATGGGAATATTATTTAAATAATAATATTCAGATATTTTCTAATATATTGGGACTGATTTACCTTGTTAAATCAGCATCACTCCAAACATTCTTAAAAATGTTTTGTGAGTCTTCAAAATGATTTTTAAAAGTTAGAGCGGATCCCAAAACTCATTTTTATATTTAAGATCCTCCTTTCGAAGGGGATTTAAATACTCGCTCAAAACCTGAGGGATCCGGCTCTGTGGTGTGTTTTATATTCGCAACAAGGTTGCTGTTTTGATAAATGAATTGATTACTTACCCAACACTCGGGAAGTAAAATTCTTGGAACAAGTTAATCCATTAACAGGCATCGCCTGGGAAATATCGGTGAGTTTTCCTTTCCAACTAGATACGACTTCTTGGTGGAGCCGTATCAACAAGTTTCTACTTGGGGAAAGGGGGAACGAGCTTTACGTTTCAGAGTCATGGATTTCATCTGAACTAGGAGTGGCGTAAGTGGTCGAGTGGCGCCGGCCCAGCCTTATTATATTGGCCCAAATGGCCTGGAAGTTCCGCTAAGGCGGTCCATTCCTTAGGAGTTCAGTGTTCGGTTGACAAGTAAATCCGACAGGTTCTCCTCTACATGTAGAAAATGGTGGGGTTGCACTACTACGACTGATCATCGTAAGTGGTCTTCCTGGCGCGGCAAACTCCCCTAATGAGTTCATCATCCAATTGGATAATTTCTGCAACACTACCCAGAGCACTTCGATAGAAAGGCTACGGTTGGGCGATTGTTGAGTGTTGGCAGGGTCAAGTTTTTAAAATGATGTTTACATCAAATGAAGTATCTCATAACTTCATTTTATTTTGATGATATTTTAAAGGTTGAATCTATTCAAGTATTATCTTGTAGTCTCATCTATGTGATGAACGTTTGAACTAATTATAACTTGAACGGTGGTAGTTCAAGTAGTATTTGGAAAAGATATAAGTATATTGGAGTATCTTGTAACTTCATCTTTTAAACTTATATCTAGTAAATGATTATCTTATGCATGACAAAGATTTTTAGAAAAACGTTGAGACAAGGTTAGATATATGAGATCACCTTGCAACGATATTTTTATACAGTTATACACTGGAACTCTGTGTGTATTATGCATGGAAGAGGACTTCCCATATTTTGAAAAGTATATATGTATATATATATACTGAATATTTTGCGACTTCATCGCATTAAGATATCAACTTGGTTCATTTCTTTTGACCAAGACTTTCATGAGTACTATGAGAAGGCTCATATATTGTTAATCATTATACATATTATTTTGGTGGGCTTGCTGCTCACCCTTGCTTTCTTCTTTCATCACACAACATCAGATAGACAAGATGAACAGGACCAAGCTCCCAATTCGCGAGCGGATAGGAAACGTTTCGCAGTTTCCTATAGGCGTTGATGTCGCTGTAGCTGAGGTAGGAACTACCAATAGGCTAGGCTTTCAACTTTTGATGTATCAGATTATGTATATTTATGAATTGTAATAATGGCAAAGAAATGTAAATTTATTCAGAAACTTGTTTAAGGTGTATTGGCATATAATTGTGGAATAAAACGACTTGTGATTATTTTTGGATATTCATCTCTGAGGCTATAACTTGTGGTGTGTGTGTTTAATGGTGGGGTCACAGTACAGAGTAGTTGATTATTTATTAAGATTGGGTGTTTTTAAGGGAAATGGAACTCGTGACAACCCGGATCTCCGACCCCGGATTTGGGGGTGTTACAGAAGTGGTATCAGAGCTAAGCGTTATAAACCTCAGAGATGATGGGACGTTAAGATAATAAGTTCACTAAGATAATAAGAACTTTTGCCAAGTTCATAGTCGGACTACCTAACGTAGTACTGACAGTTAAAACCCTTATGGGAACCCTTATAAATGTAGCGATAGAAGCGTAGTTCGTTATCGTATAGAGTAGCGGGACTCCGAATCCTGAGGTTGAGGAGCAACAGCGCGATGATGTTTTATTACTAATTGGAGATCGGATTGTGGATCCGATAGAGTGTCCTAATGCAGGACCGGATGATGTTGATATTGAGGATGTAGCGGTTGAGGATGTTGTCATAGATGGGATTGTTGCTGAGGAGGATCTCGTGGAGGATCCTGACAAGAATGAATAAAGGACCACTGATGAATTGATGACCATGGTTAGGTCGACTACCAGAGGTAGGATTGGCCAGTCACTACCGGAGGTTCGTTCAAGTTTGTAAAGATAGTAGCCCTTTAACGCAACTTACTCGTAAGATTGAATAGTTTGAATGGACAGAGAAATGCGAGAAAAGCTTTCAAGAACTGAAGCAAAGATTGGTGATGGCCCCTATGTTGGCATTGCCGGATGGAAAAAGGAGATTTTGTGAATTGTATTGACGCTTCGCATAAGGAATTAGGGTGCTCTTATACAGCACAACAAGGTACTCGCGTACGCGTCAAGACAATTAAGGGAATATAAAATTCGATATCCCCACCCATGAGCTTGGGCTCGTGGCAATAGTTTTGCCCTAAAGATTGGAGGCACTACTTGTATGGAGAGAAGTGCGAGATTTACCTAAGCCATAAGTGCTCTAGTACATTTTCACGCAGAAAGAGCTCAACATGCGCCAAATGAGGTGGTTAGAGCTAATCAAGAATTATGATTGGGAGATTCTTTATCATTCGGGGAAAGCCAATGTGGTGGCTGATGCCCTTAGTAAAAAGGAGAGACTCAAGATGATAATGTCTTTGGGAGAGTTTATAAGAGATTTTGAGAAAATGGAAATAAAAGTGAAGGTAACCAGAGCCGGTACCGAAAAGCTGTTTGAGATTGCAATACAGTTCGAATTATCGGAAAAGAACATATTGTGCAAGAAAAAGTGATGAATGAAGGCAGAGAGCCAACAATTAGATAAAAGATTAATACCGAGAAAGATGATAAGGGAATAATGAGGTATTCCTACAGAATTTGGGTTCCAAATGTTCAAGAGCTTAAAGATGAGATCTTAGATGAAAGCTAGTTTGAGGAATAAGAATTAGAGCAAACCCTGAACGTGATAGTTAGGGAGGTCGACATCAAGATAGAAGGAACCCATAACATAATGAAGTGGAAAACAAGGATTTTTAACATATAAGATAACCCCGATTATGGGAGAAGATTGGAACATTTCATACTGAGAAAACAGAAGTTGAACAAGATAGGGAGAATCAGGATGGTACTCATATTGGGCAATATTTATGGACCTTTTTAGACAGAACTTAGACTATTATCCCCAACCACCACCCTGAGGAAACAATGCGGTGAGAAATTCTTTCAGGACCTTTAAGTCGCTAAGCTCTTAGAGTTCCAAGGAACAAGCTGACCCAGTCGAGGCAAGAGCTTGGCTAAAGGAAATATAGGAATCACTTGAGATTCTAAATGATGGACGAATCACAAAAGACTGTTTTTGTCACTTACCCTCCTAAGAGAGGGGCCACCCGCTGGTGAAAGACCAAGAAAGGCACGGAGCCAGAGGTTAGAATAAACTGATTAAAGTTCAGTCAATTGTTTTCGGGAAAGTAATTCCCAAGGTTATGGAGATAGTATAAAAGCTTTAGAGCCAGAACAAAGGCGGATGAGTATGATGAATTATGAATCTAAGTTGTAAAGGTTATCAAGATTCGTTCTGAGGACACGAATCCAGAATGACGGGATATTTGAAATCAATGCTTATGTTGTGTTGGTTCATGAAATAATGATAAGAGAAAGGAAAATAAAAAGAAACTGAAGTGGAAAGGAATATAAAGGCAATAGAGTTTGAGGAATGATAAGGAAGTTGGGTATGAGGAAACCCTAAAGACTCGTAGCAATAGAAATAGAAAAGTATGTAATCATTGGTATGAGGGTGTTCACCATGAGTTAAATTTGATGGTTGAAGGCTTACGAGTTATGTACATTTTATCCCCTTTAAGTTGGGAGGATTCAAGGAAACCTTTAGATAGTTCGAAGGATAAATAATAAGACGCGGATAGACTAAAGAGACAAGAAGGTAAGAAAGTAGGAAAATTGGATGGAGGAAGTGACCTTCAAGAATGTGAAGTGTAAGACCGGTGGCTTGATACCCAGAAAGGGAGACGCCAGGTATGAAAGATATCCCAACATTGAGGTGACTGTTGAGATAAACAACAAAAGTAAATAAGGAATTATTAAGAAGAAGTTCACATTGAACATGACCAATATCTTCCAAAACATCCATGTTATCATTACCAAATCAGGAAAGAAAAGCGGATGACCATTGTTATCTTTTGGAGGCCATATGGATTGACCTCAATTTGAATAAGGATGCTATTATGAAGTTAGGTATAGACTATCGAGGTGGGAATGATGAATAAGATAATCTATCAAGGATATATGACTTGATTTATCCATAAAAGGATGCAGGTACCTTTTAAAGGTGGAATTAAGGATAGAACAGCGATAACTTAAAATGAATCCTAGGGGAATGCATAAAGGTTGGCATTTCACCCTTAATAGGGACAATATGAGTTTTGACAGTATGATTTGGAAAGGGTTAAAGTAACAACAACCTTTAAGAATCAGTGGAGAAATTTTTCAGAAGTATATAGACAATGGTTTTAGTATTAGTAAATGGTATTTTGATATGCCCTGTATCTAGGGAATACAGGAGGAACGAATCAAGGATAACCTTAGAGGTTTTACAAGGAGAAAGGTAATATTCAAAATTCTCAAGAATAGAAATGTTGATAAAGGAAATATGACGTAATTATAATGTTGCCAAGTGGGGCACGTGTTAAACCACGAGAAAGTATGGATCGAACCAGTAATGCTCGAAATTGTTCAGGGCAATTAGGACTTAAGATAAAAGATGTTCTAATTATGATTGAGAGTCAGTCATGATAGTGATTAACCGCTAAAGACTGAGGCAATAACTTATGGAAAAATGATAATTTTTTTTACTCATCAGATTTTAAGGAAAACATCTTCACATAAGCTGTGATTGAAATAAGTTAGAAAATTTATTTGGAGGTGGTTAAAATGACATTGACTGTAAGGAAATTTTACTATCAGGAAAGGCCAAAGAGGTGGCCGACACTTTAAAGGTAAGAGGATAATTATAGGCGCTTATGCCAAAGGAATACAGTGATGATGGTTAAAGCTATGCAGGTTGTATTATGGTTTGGAAGATTGACATTCCTTCTGATGACTGTGCAATACCCAACCGTAATAGTAGTTGGTAAAGGTTTAATTCGTGTAATCACCATGAGCGGGCTATCTATCTCAGAAGATACTATCTTGAGATAAGCCAGGACCATGTTTCAAAAAGGACTAGACGAACCTTTGAGTAAGTCTTCTATTTAAGGCATATGGTTTAGAATGGTATTAACCTGCTACCGTTGCTTTGATTGAAACTCTTCTGCAATTTTATCTGCTTCATGTCATGTATGTATGTCAGGATCAGGAGTGTTCTTCATGAATCAGGAATGGTGATTATGTTACCTCCTTAGAATGAATCGATACGACATGTATGGACTCCGTATGGTTAGATATTAAGATTTCATGGAAAGTGAATGATGACAGTGGGCCAGTGGTGGACCATAGTAATGCAGTAATGATTCTGCGAGTAATGAGCTGATTACAACCGTGAGAGTTGTACTGGAATGGGTGTTGAGATTGAGTACCACTAATCGGGTAGTGGTAGTGTATAAGTTATCATTGATAGACTAATTAAGTAGAGTATCTACCTATTGAATATTTATTCCCTCTTATCAATAGAGAGTCGTATTACTATACGAGGAAGGTTGCGGTGCAAGCACAGAATTCTAGTATCGATGATGTATAAAATGAGATTCCAGATTCGATTTTCGATGTCGAGGGAGTTTCAAAGGTGATTGAGTATAAGCTCGAGGAAGAGCATGGGTCCATAGAATGATGGACGGAATAGCAAAAATATTTAGGCACGTGAAATGCGATGCTATAATACTTGATGTTGATATAAATACATATATGTTTTGTTCTTCTATGATAAACCTCTATAGTTCAGAGGTAGGTTCCAAGCCAGATATTTTGTGGCAGTATATTTTTTTTTCATATATACAATTCTCTTCAATTCGTTCATTTCTCTTCTTTTCATTTTGTATAAGCTGAGAAGAACAACCCTTCCAGAAGGGGAGGTATTGCCGAATGACTATCTATCTGTGTGATAGAAGCCTAGTAGGATACCACCTATTGTTTAATTGCTTGTCAAGTACTAAAGGCAGGCCACCTTCTGTACTAACTATGCGATATAACAAGTGTTCATGATCATAGTGATCTCTCAATAAATTCTTTTACTTCTATATGAAGGATTAAGCTTTCGATAATAGAAACAGCTGAAAAAGGAGTAGTAAAATTTTGGTGGTATTCGGAATGGAAACACATTCGTGATACTAAGGTTGACGTGGTTATTAAAAGGTCATAGAACGCTAACGAGCAAAAGTATAACCAGTATAATATTAGGAACGGAAGGTAGTAGCGATTATGAACTGGAAAAGAATGGGTATTGAGAAGCAAAAGCTCTAATGCTAAAACCTATAATGAGAGTTTGTGCAATAGACTTGAAAGAAATTGGAATGATCACTTAACACGGATTGAGTTTTCTTACGACAATAGATCATATGTCAGTATTGAGATATCGCCTTATGAGATCCTTGAGGGAAGACAATATCGATCTCTCTTATGTTAGGATGAAGTTGTAGAGCGCAAGATGCTCGGACCAGCAGTGGTCCAAAGGGCCAAGGATATGATAGATCTAATCAGAGGACGGCTGGTAGTAGCCCAAGATGGACATGATAAGTATGTTGATTTAACACGAAAGGAAAAAGAGTATGAAATAGGGGACCTAGTGTTGTTATAGGTATTTCCTTGGAAAGGAAGGATGAGGTTCGGAAAGAAATGAAAGCTAAGTCCACGAATTGTTGGACCCTTGGATATATTAAGACGTATTGGGAGGATAGCATAGGAGCTAGCCCTAACCCCGGACATGTAGCAGGTCGTAACGTGTCTCACGTATCAGTGTTAAGGAAGTGTAATTCAGATGCCAGATAAATAGGGGCATATGAGCGCATAGATATGCAACCCGACATAACCTATATGGAGCAACCAGGAAGGGTTGTAGAGTGAAAAGGGAACAAGTGCTTAGGAGAAGGCTTATCAAACTATTCAGAGTTTGATGGAAGAACCACAATGTGGGAAAATTTATTTGAGAGTTAGAAAGTGTAATGCTAAGAAAGTATCCCAATTCATTTTCTATCTGATTCCGGGACGGAATCCTTTTAAGGAGGGGAGACTGTAATAACCCCAATTTTTGGGAAATTTTGAAACCCTTATGAATAGTGTTTTTGCTGAATGAGAAAACTTTTCATGCCACACTATGTAGGGGTTCTGATATGGATATTCTGAGATTTTATTAGTACTTTATATGGGATATAAGTGTATGTAAAGATCGTCAGAATCCAAATCCGAACACTTTGATTTTTCCCGGAAATTCAATAGATACGGAAAGAATTTAGTATAAGGTAGCAGGATAAAAGGATTTAAATTAAAGGATTATAATAGAGGATCATAAAAAGGAATATAATGTATTGAGAAAGGTTAAGGGAACCTAAGTAATAAGATCCCGGGTATGATCCCTCAAACGATAAACGAAAACGAAAGTTATGCGAACAGTATAACAGATCAGCGGTCATTAGGCAAACAATTAGGAAGTTAATCAAAGGGATTAGAGAGGATGATGTCACCCAACCAATGAGAAGAGGACAAGGAGGGGAGGATGACATCATGAGGATGACACAAGCATGACATGGGAAGGAAGGAGATGTGGTGGCTTTTTAACCACACAAAATCAAGGGCAACTAGGTAATTTACTAAAACAAACACAAAAATCAAACCAACCAAGCCAAGAAAATCATTTTTCATCAAAATCAAAAAGAAACCAAGGCATTGTTCTTCATGCTCTTGGCCAAAACAGAACCAGCACACTAAAACTGATGTATCTCCTTCATTTCTCACTCAAATATTGTGTTCTATAGCTCATTGGAAAGGTATTGAGATGACCTACAACTCTTGTTCACAAGTCTTGTCCAAATAAGCATGGTAAGACCCTCATTTTTACAGTTCTTTAAATCGGACTTTTAGAAACTTCAAAGCCTAACTTTGTGTTCTTGATTTCTTTGGAAAGATCAAGCTTGTAGGAGGCTCCCTAAGGCTTCCTAGCAACTTAACACCTCCCAAGGAAGGTATAAACTTGAAACCCTAGCCTTTACTTTATTTGTTAGTAAGTTTAATGGTTGGTTTTGTGAAATGAGAAGCATGGATTGTGATTATTAGTAGTTTGGTTTGATTTGGAAGTGTTTTGGTAATTGAAGCTTGATTATAGTTCATAGGTCTTGATTGTGGTTGTTTGAGTTGAAAACCTTGGAGATTATGGACTGATGTGGTATGGTTTCGGTGAAATTTTGTTGTATTGATGGTTATGAGTTGGTTGGTGGTTAATTGGAGTAGTTTAAACATTGGTAATCGCGTAAACATAGCCGTCGTAATGTCCGATTTACTTTAGACTGCTTTTATTCATAACATTTGGACCCGAGAACTCCCTGCTAGATTATGACCATTGCCATGTTTAGATAGTTCATGTTACGAGCTTCGTTTTGATATGTAGTTCGTTTGATTCCGATGTACGGTTTAGGAGAAACGACCGTTTCAAGTAACGGCATTTCGCGAACGAATCATTTCCCCTCGCCTTACTTTGAAACATAGGTTAAAGACCAAAAAGGGTTAATTAATGTATGAAACAATTATGGTAAGAGTGTTAGGCAGTTGGTAAGACACTCACGATGGAATCGCTTTAAAACTCGTAAAGGTTAAATTATTAAAAATGGTGGAGCCGAGGGTACCCGAGTGACTTAAGCGAATCAGTGAGCGCAAAACAAGCGTTAGAGTCTAAGTTAGTTAAAGTATAGATTTACAAGTGACTTTGGTTTAATTCCAACTTACTTGTTGTTTATAGGTTACCAGACTCGTCCCGAGCCTTTTATCACCCCAAGTCGCTCAGGCAAGTTTTCTATCCGTTATACTGTTGTTGTGATGTATATATGTATATGCATTATCTTGCGATAGATGCATGTTGGTTAATTAGCAAATGTTGCGATATATTGAATCATGCTGATATGGTATATATATGCATGCCTGTTTCGTATTCTTGCCAAATATATCTGTTGGTTCAGTTGATAATACCTATGCTAGAGAATAGCAGTAATTTGCATATACCCTTAGTATAGGGACCCAAAGGTGAAAACATTTTCTAAAACCGGGAGTCGAGGATCCCGAGTAGATTTTATATATATATATTTATATATATATATGTTTATAGTTTTCAAAACTATTAATCGAATAAAGTTTATTCAATAACTTGATTTTATTAATGAATATTATCTTGAATATTCATTCGAGGACTTATGACTCCTTTATATTATTTATTGAATATTACTTGGATATTCATTTGAGGATGTATGACTCCTTTATTTTATTTATTGAATATTATTTCGAATATTCATTCGAGGGCTTATGACTCAGCTTATTTTATTTATTGAATATTATTTGAATATTCATTTGAGGATCTATGACTCCGATTATTTGCTGAGATATATTCTTTATTTTATTAAAGAATAAGGTGTCGATAATCAAACTCACTTTTGATTATTCAAATAAAGATAGTACTTTCGTATAGGTATATCTTTGGTTATTTAATATTCATTTCAAGTATAAGTTTTAAAACTTCTACTTCAATTATTTTTATAAAGATTATTCTTTATGGGAATATTATTTAAATAATAATATTCAGATATTTTCTAATATATTGGGACTGATTTACCTTGTTAAATCAGCATCACTCCAAACATTCTTAAAAATGTTTTGTGAGTCTTCAAAATGATTTTTAAAAGTTAGAGCGGATCCCAAAACTCATTTTTATATTTAAGATCCTCCTTTCGAAGGGGATTTAAATACTCGCTCAAAACCTGAGGGATCCGGCTCTGTGGTGTGTTTTATATTCGCAACAAGGTTGCTGTTTTGATAAATGAATTGATTACTTACCCAACACTCGGGAAGTAAAATTCTTGGAACAAGTTAATCCATTAACAGGCATCGCCTGGGAAATATCGGTGAGTTTTCCTTTCCAACTAGATACGACTTCTTGGTGGAGCCGTATCAACAAGTTTCTACTTGGGGAAAGGGGGAACGAGCTTTACATTTCAGAGTCATGGATTTCATCTGAACTAGGAGTGGCGTAAGTGGTCGAGTGGCGCCGGCCCAGCCTTATTATATTGGCCCAAATGGCCTGGAAGTTCCGCTAAGGCGGTCCATTCCTTAGGAGTTCAGTGTTCGGTTGACAAGTAAATCCGACAGGTTCTCCTCTACATGTAGAAAATGGTGGGGTTGCACTACTACGACTGATCATCGTAAGTGGTCTTCCTGGCGCGGCAAACTCCCCTAATGAGTTCATCATCCAATTGGATAATTTCTGCAACACTACCCAGAGCACTTCGATAGAAAGGCTACGGTTGGGCGATTGTTGAGTGTTGGCAGGGTCAAGTTTTCAAAATGATGTTTACATCAAATGAAGTATCTCATAACTTCATTTTATTTTGATGATATTTTAAAGGTTGAATCTATTCAAGTATTATCTTGTAGTCTCATCTATGTGATGAACTTTTGAACTAATTATAACTTGAACGGTGGTAGTTCAAGTAGTATTTGGAAAAGATATAAGTATATTGGAGTATCTTGTAACTTCATCTTTTAAACTTATATCTAGTAAATGATTATCTTATGCATGACAAAGATTTTTAGAAAAACGTTGAGACAAGGTTAGATATATGAGATCACCTTGCAACGATATTTTTATACAGTTATACACTGGAACTCTGTGTGTATTATGCATGGAAGAGGACTTCCCATATTTTGAAAAGTATATATATATATATACTGAATATTTTGCGACTTCATCGTATTAAGATATCAACTTGGTTCATTTCTTTTGACCAAGACTTTCATGAGTACTATGAGAAGGCTCATATATTGTTAATCATTATACATATTATTTTGGTGGGCTTGCTGCTCACCCTTGCTTTCTTCTTTCATCACACAACATCAGATAGACAAGATGAACAGGACCAAGCTCCCAATTCGCGAGCGGATAGGAAACGTTTCGCAGTTTCCTATAGGCGTTGATGTCGCTGTAGCTGAGGTAGGAACTACCAATAGGCTAGGCTTTCAACTTTTGATGTATCAGATTATGTATATTTATGAATTGTAATAATGGCAAAGAAATGTAAATTTATTCAGAAACTTGTTTAAGGTGTATTGGCATATAATTGTGGAATAAAACGACTTGTGATTATTTTTGGATATTCATCTCTGAGGCTATAACTTGTGGTGTGTGTGTTTAATGGTGGGGTCACAGTACAGAGTAGTTGATTATTTATTAAGATTGGGTGTTTTTAAGGGAAATGGAACTCGTGACAACCCGGATCTCCGACCCCGGATTTGGGGGTGTTACACAAATGGGATTAGGTCAACCTCGAAGACCTTCCCTTCTAATTTCAACTTGCACTTAGGGTGTACTTGATTCACAGGAATTATTTCCTTGTTTCCTATTTCCACTCGTAATACCTCACGTAAGGGTATGACGTTAAGTTTTAACTTTTTAGAAAAATCTTGAGATATAAATGACTTGGTTGCTCCAGAATCAATTAGGACATTTGCATGCTCGGAATTTAACAAAAGGGTACCTGCTATCACGTCAGTATTTCGGACAGCATCCTGAACAATCATGTTGAAGGTCCTAGCAGCTGGGGGTCGGTTGGATGCAGCTCTGCTCATCCCTGAGGCCGGGGGCTTCAATGTCGGGAAATCTTTCCTCATGTGTCCTATTTTCCCACATTGGAAACATGTTTTGCTGTATTGGGGACAGTTGTTGGCAAGGTGTCCGGGTTGGTCGCACCTGTAATATTTCAGAGGGGCTCTTGCCTGAGTGCACACCCCTAGGTGTCTTTTTACTCATGTCTGATATTATGGTATTGGGGCACGTGGTTGGCTATGAAATGTTGCCCTAGATTGTCCTCCGCCCTGGCCAACACTCTCACTTGGGGCCTTTCTGAATCCGGGGCCTCGTGCAGGTTGGGACACTACTCCCCTGATGTATCTGCTTGGAAGGCTCCTATTCCCGGTTCCTATTCCTTGGCTTCCTATCTTCCTCTTCCTATTTTCTTTTTCCCTCACACTCTGCTCACTGCCAGCATCAACAATCGAGGCTTTATGTACTAAGGTGGCATAGTCTGTCAGCTCTAATATCGCCACTCGATTTTGGATCCATTATTTCAGACCAAGCTGAAACCTTCATGCTTTCTTCTCTTCGGTATTCACGAACTCAGGAACAAATCTCGACAACTCAGTAAACTTGGCCTCATATTCTTCCACAATCATCTTATCCTGTTTCAATTCCAGAAACATAAACTCCATCTGGGTTTCCATAAACCTAGGGAAATACTTGTCTAAGAACAGTCGGGTAAATCTATCCCATGGGATCACAACATCAGTCTCTAGGTTTTGTTTGGACTCCCACCAATAGTTAGCTTCTCCTTTCAGCATGTAAGAAGCGAAAATGGTCTTGTGTCGTTCCTCACACCTAGTATCTCGAAGGACTTTTCTATCTCCTTGAGCCAGGCCCGTGCTTCAACGGGGTCGGCAATCCTAGAATCCCTGGGGGTTTGAGAGATTTGAAGGCCCTTAAGGCAGTGGCTGCAGTCTGTTGGGCAGCATGTGGCTGTGGTGGAATAGGCTGTTGGTTCAGATTTGCTCTTAACAGTTCCATAAATTCATTCATGGGGTTCCCTCCCTGATGGGTATCCTCACCCTCTTCTTCTACATATTCTTCCTCATCATATTCATTATAGGCTAAGTCCTCTTCACTTTCTTCATTTACTACTGGGTTAGGTTCATTCCGTTGTTGGTTAACTGATTCTATGGGCTGTGCCCTGGTTCCTCTTCTACGGGGTGGCATTGTTCTGATAATGAAAATTTGTCAACATAGTTGTAATTATAACAGTTGGATTAATTTATTCATGTGTAAGCATGTCATTTATTATTCAGCATGTTTTTATAAAGTGCAATAATATGGACATCAATTTCTTAATAACTGCTAGATATATATTTCATAAGGTGTCCCACTTATATCTAGGGGACAAAACAACTAGCTGAGTTCATACATGCCTGATTATAATACATCACTACTTGTCCTGAATTTTGAAATGCAAATACATAAGCCGTGTACCCTGAAGGGCTAGGATCGCTATCTACTACTAGCTATCCTATCAAATTGGTGACAAGTCACCCAGCCTTCTTCAAGGTCCATTTATAGTCACTGTCACTACGCGTGAGGTCATGCACCCTCCTCATCGCTCCTGCCAACATGAGCTCTACATCAACTACCGGTATGTATCCTCCAATTGCTGTCATCCTCATCTGAACCCGGGTACAAAGCTCGATCCCATCAATCTCTCTGCGGGCTAGGGCTGGGGAAGCAGTTCTGAAATCCCCTGGGTATCCTAGTCGAATGGCTCTCTCAGCTATCAAAGCCTGGCGTAACTCCGCAATGCGAGCAGATGCCGCAGTGATCTCAGCGTTAAGCTGAGCCACCATCCAGTCATGTACAACTACATGTATGGTCGTCGGGGGTGGTAGAGGTGAATCTGGGTCGCTCGAGGATCGTAAGCCTCGTAAACCTGTGCATATATCCCTTCCTCGTCATCATCATCAGTATAGGGCATAGGGCTCTGAATCCCTGGGGGTGGGGTAGGAAAGCGAATAGTCGGGTGAGGGTACATCTCTACATCCCTCCAGCCTATGCCATCTCCCTGGGTCATCTCAACGTCATCAGCTATGGGGATAGGAAGGTCGGTCTCCTCCTCCAGAACATCCTCAGTAGGTTCATCATCTGAGTCATCAATGGTTAGGTTCTCCAGCTCAGGAGTAGTGTCACGCTCAGGAACCATAACATCATCAACAGGGTCAACCTCCCTCATAGGCTCCACTAGTACCTGACACAATAGGCAAGGTATTACTAACTTAGAGTCGGAATTCCCTTGAGGGTAAAAACTGTCAAGACTACCCATGTAGCCTGACGACGAACTCGACTTGAGCTCTAATTGATTATTTTATTATTCCTATGTCTACATATTTTATATCCTATCGTTTCCAAGATTTGATAACCTAAGGCTCTGATACCATTTCTGTGGCGCCCCAAAACCCGGGGTCAGGAATCTCGGAGGCCACGCCATCTAAACTACTACAATCACATAACTCATACTATAATATATAAATACTCACGTTTTACGACCACACACTTAACACACACACACACACTTACAAGTTATTGTCTTGGAAATGAACCATTCATAGCTAGAGTAATTCAATTATAGAGTGATAATTATTACAACCCAAAAGTAATTATGTCTTACCGGGGAGTAACCTTTAAGTAAGGCTAGTCCGTCGGTCAAATATATGTTTATTATTTATTACCTTACATAAATCATACTTATAAATAAGCCGAACTAAAAACAACTGAAAACCAACCCAGCTTATTCGGACTACCTGTGGTACAACACCAAACAATCTACGGAACAGCTGGTCATTTCCTACCCATTTCCTGGCTGTGGTTCTTATGGTAGGCATCTTGATTCACTGTTGTGTTGTGTCAATTTAAGAAAATAAGGGTGAGCTATAATGCCCAACATAATAATCTACAGTATGAGAATGACTGTATGATAAACTTACGTAAAACATCATATATGATAATTATGTTTTATTCAAAGATAGTTTTCCTTGGTGATATACACCTTCTTATGAAAACAATTCTTTAAGGGATTTTATTATCCTGCGAATACCTTAATAGTAAACCCATCACCTACGCTTGGGTTACGGTACTGCATCACAATTCCAATTGGAAGAATAGGACATTAGTTTGAGCCACCGCATATGATGATCAGTCATACTACGATAAAAGTAACCTTTTCTACTAGTAGAAGGACGACACCTTCGTATCCTGGTTATCACCCTCTCCGCATACGGGCTATGTGTCCTCATTTCGG
The DNA here is from genome assembly GCF_009905375.1 of Apium graveolens. NCBI lineage: Eukaryota > Viridiplantae > Streptophyta > Magnoliopsida > Apiales > Apiaceae > Apium > Apium graveolens. The sequence goes on from NC_133649.1 coordinate 89,781,318, forward strand.
GTATACACACACTTCGCAGGTCCTTAGGTACATGTTGTACCGTCTCCTACGGTAACAGTAGTCTATCCAATACACGAAGTACTTGGATCCTACCCCTCCCTTGTCCTTTAGGAGATCCTATCATATCTCGAGAACTTGAAGCACATCAAAATTCCCCCAAGCGTTTTGCTTGTTGATAGGCATAACTTTACTTCATATATATATATATGTACTTCCGAAAGTTTTCGGAGGAAGTACTAGGGATGTGAGTTGACCATTGTCAACAGATAATTAAATAGGACTTCATATATATATATGTACTTCCGAAAGTTTTCGGAGGAAGTACTAGGGATGTGAGTTGACCATTGTCAACAGATAATTAAATGGGGGGGGGGTTCTCTTTGAAACTATATTAAAAAATAAGTCGAGATAATATTCTCCGACGATCTGAAATTATTCGAATGATTTTCCGAAAATCAGAAAGTATTTTAAATTAGGATCTATGATTTTTAAATCATAAATAAACCCTTTAATGAATAATAAATAATTAAATGATAATCGATAATAATTAAACCTCGAATGAGTTTACTTTCTAAAAGAATATTTAAAATAATATTCCTCAACTAGTTTATGTATACGTAATTAATAATCTTTAATGTTTAATCGGGTTTGAAATAAATAATCGTTGGAGTATACTTCTCCCATAATAAAGGAATAGATATATAATATTTATTACTCGAACAATAAAATATAGTTGAGGGAAGATGATCATTGGAAAATCGTTTAGTAAAAGTTCGAGGTATTTTAATGTTTCGTAAGTGGATGTTAAGTCCCTTTAAAACATACTATTATGGACTTGTAATCGTCCTATAATATCACCAGAATGACTCCCAGGTTTTTATCTTGAAATTCCGACCGACTCTCGGTCTTATTATAATACTTTATGCTTATAGCGGAATTAAACATTTCACGATATATACTAATCGTACAACATCGCTATATCATGCAAAAATTTAATGACTACGTATCATGGCAAATATGGTACTTATGCTATGATAATAAAACAATCCTTTCACAACACAATATTAAATGGAGTTGGGTTCGTAAAATTGCATGGGTATCTCGAGATGGAGGATGTTCTAGGTTCCGCTCGGAAATCTATAATCATAAACGCAATTCATTTTGTTAGGTCCCGTTCTAATTTACGGCGACTCGCACTCATGCGTTACTTATTATGCACCCTCTCAACTTATACTACCCTTATTATGCTTTTAAGTCCTTATTCACATCATGGTCGCTTCATTTTTCTAAGTATCTTATGTTCATTTTCATTTTTGTCGTTGGCTCCACTTATGGATTCTACGGTTTCTAATAGCGTGGTCTCGGCTCCGATATTTTTATAAAATTGAAAATTCATTGTTTTTACTTGAAATTTTTATGGAAGTTAGGAAACTCAAAATCCTACTCTCTGTAAAAATTTCATGATTTATGAATACTTTTAAATCGATCCTTTATATTTTTAAAATTCATAATTCTTAGCAGTTTTTGTCGCGTAAATCACTTTTAGTAAAACGGCCATAACTTTTGATCCGTAAATCGGAATCAAGCGATTCAAGCGCCTAAATGATCCTTATAAGATTTTACATCATAATAAAGGGTTATTTTTCAAGAAACTATAGTTTCCATCTTCGAGACTTTCTGCAGAAACTTAAAGTTATGATTTGTTCGTTTTAACGGAATTACGTTTACGATCGGAGTTTCGTTTATGCCCTAAATCTTTATACAACCACCAACGATCATCATATCATCATCAACACACAAAATACTCTCAAGAAAATCATGTTATTGAGGTAACAAGAATCACCCTTAAATCTACTTAGCTAAACATCAAGATTTCAACAACATCACCACTAAAACTAGGTTTATAACTACATACTAAATGGATCTTGAAAATGAATCTTAAATAAAGTTGGGCCAAAGAGTTTTACCTTTCTTGAAATCTTGAGATGTGTTCTTGAGGTTGGTGGAGTCTTGGAAGTGCTTGGTATGATTTTTGGAACCTAAAACCACCATTGAAATCAAGAAACCAAAGAAGAGTTACTATTCATACTATTCACTAGTAACTTTCTTGATTTTATTTCACCCATTAAACCTTGATAAAAAGAGATAAAAGAATTTTTTTACCTTATTTTGGTTTTTAGGAAGCTTGAGAATTAATAGGAGGATTTTACCATGGCTAGATTTTGAGATTTGATTTTGAATTCCTCCCTTGGAGATGAAATTGCCGAATGGAAGAACGAAGAAGGGGGGGTTTATGCTTGCTTCCTTTGGTTGCTTCTAGGAAATGGGATGGGTGATATCTTTATATTGATTGATATTCTTCCTAGTATAGAATCCTAGATTTATTCCTTGTTGCCAAATCCATGGACATATCTTAAGTAGCTTCCTAGTTTACAAGCTAAACTACATGTTCTAGCTTCCTTAGCACACAATTTGGTTAGCCTTGCTTGATCATCCTATATCTAGCTCACTATTTGATAAAGTAACCATGGTTACTTTCTTACCATGGTTAGTTAGTGTGTTACATTTATTTAATCATTTACGCGTTCGCTCGGTCGCTTAAACATTTTCATAATACTTCCTCGTAAATGGTTCGCGGCATAATTCCTTTCGTATTTATTCCTTATATTTTAAATTATCGTACTTGGATATAAATCCGTAGGGTTTTAATCTTGTAATTATATTGTGATTCCCATAATCCTCGATGAGTTGTAAATACGATCGTTTTTCAAAGTTCATTTTCTTCGAAAACTAATAGCGTTTACATACACTCATTTGGTACGTATAATCATAATATCAACTCCGAAACTCATTTTCTCATGTACTACATAGTGTGGGCTCAAAAGTTTTTCCCGTTCATCAGGGTTACTATTCATTAAACTTTTTACAAGGTCTCAAAAATTTGAGTTATTACATAGGCTATCTTTGTGATACCCTTCACCATAAGAGCACACAGTTGCATCATTTCTGCATCAACATCAACTTCAGATAAACTTTCAGTTTCTGAATCATCATCATCAGAATTTGATGATTCTGAATCAGACTTTATGATGAGAGTCTTTTATTTGCCCTTCTTTGAGATAACAACTTTAGGAGACTCATCCTCAGCTTTAAGAGCAACTATCCTTGACTTTCTTCCATGCCTCTTGTGTTAGTCCCTTAAAAATATATAGCAAGAATTACAGAATGGGGGGTTGAATGGAATTCTTGAACCTTTTTCTCGAAATAAAAATGTTCAACTCGAATGTAGATATAAGTGTTTTGATTAGCACAATGTGGAATAGAAACTTAATTGAATCAAAACATAAGTAATTAAAAATAAGAGTCTTTAAAAACTTTCTGGTAGATTTAAACAATTCCACCAGAGATATATATTATATATCGAGAGAACTCTGTGTGCAAGAATGCTCACAGCTACTTACAAATTGAACTACTGACAATACAGGGAAATGCTAATGATTCTGCTTACAAAGATTTCTCTGTTTGTGTATCTCAGCTCACTTGTTTCTATTTGCTACGTTCTTGGTTTATATATTACCAAAATTACAAAGTCAAAAAGACTGAATAAATATAAAAACTATCAGTCTTAAGCTTTGCTACTTTTCGTCCTTTATTACCCAGTTAATGGGCTTTCACAGTAGATTTGTATACATCTCGACGGCTGTGCTCAGCTTTCACTGTTCAACTGCTGTTTGAATTCTTTATATGATAATCTGTTGGACTTTATGAACATCCGTTGGATATATGATCATCCGTCGACTTTCTGAACATCCGTTGATGGCTTCATTGATCATCCGTCGACTGCTATATTAAACATCCGTTGATAGTCATTTGATCATCCGTCGATGGCTTTGTTAATCATCCGTCGGTAGCTATTTTGGCACTTGACCTCATTTCACTTATGCAGAATTACGAGACATCATTTATATATAATTGAATCAACCTATTCTGCATATCTAGTTAAAGTCAACATGACTTATAGGCTACTATAGAATCTATACAAAGATGTATACAGAACTATGCTACAAACTCATTATTACATAAGCTACTCACTCGATGGATAATAAGTCATCATCCGTCGGGACTATAATGAGTTATCCGTCGAGACTATAATTCTTATCCGTCGAGTGCTACATAATTTCACTAAGTAAAATCTACTTAGATGTTTTGTTTATTAAATCATCAAGTACACAACATATGCACAACATCTTGCTCCTTTGATCCATCTCAAGTTTATAAGTCTTGAGCATACCATAAATTTCTTCAAGAGTAGTTTCAGTAAGGTCATAGTTATCTCTTATGGTAGTAGACTTCAAATCCCAATTTTCAGGAAGAGCTAAAAGGAATTTTAGATTTGAATCTTCAAGATCATATTCCTTGTCCACCAGTGACAGATCATTCAAGAGTTTGACAAACCTGTCATATAAATCAGTTAATGACTCATCATCTTTAGAGTCAAAGTGCTCATACTCTTGAGTGAGTATAGTCCTCCTGTTCTTTTTGATTGCATCAGTTCCCTAGCATCTTGTCTCCAAAGAATCCCATATCTCCTTTGCAGTCTTGCATCCAATTACCCTGTTTGACATGACATTATCAATTGTACTATGCAGTAAATGCCTTACCCTTGTATCCTTGGCAATGGATGAGATATCTTCAGGTGTGTATTCACTTCTCTCCTTTGGTATGGTCTTTGCTGGTTGATCAGCAACTGCAACAGAGAGCTTGGTTCTTCATTAATTCTGTCAAGGTATTCTGGATCTTTAGCTTCCAGAAACATAGCCATCTTCACTTTCCATCTGGGATACTCAGAAGGTCTCAGTATGGGAACTTTAATAGTCTCATATGACTGTGGGTTTGAGTTTCTTGAGTTTTGGTGGGCTTAGTTGGGGTTTGTGTTTCTTCAGACATGATTGTTTGGATCTTTACTGTATGTGTGTTAACAGAGAAGCTCTGATACCACTTGTTAGGTCACACAACACTATAGAAGGGGGTTGAATATAGTATTTATACAATTAAATCGATTTTAACACAAGTATGTAACAAAGATCAAGTATATTCAAATAAACTCTGTTACAATAGAACTAGTTGTTCTCTCTCAGTGATGAACAAAATATCACTAAGAGCTGCTAGGTTATAATAAAATAATGTTTCTCGATTATGATAACACATATAGTGTAAACCCTAAGCTGTGTTTATATAGTACACAGTTACAAGATATATTCTAATTGATATGGAATATAATTCTGTCTCCTAAAATATATCAATTAGATATCTTCTACAAGTCTTCTAGTTCTCTAACTCTTCATGCATATCTTCTTTTGTTTTAGTCCAGATCTTCTCCTGTAAATCAGCCGCATTCCTTATCTAAAGTCTTCCCGCACTTAAGTTCTGATATATATCTTCTGACGACTTAAGTTCTGATATTAAGTTCTGACTTCAGTAAGTTCTGATTTCAGTAAGTCCTGATATGTCTTGTTGTTAAGTTCTGAAAACTAAACACAAATCAGATTAGACATGACATCTCAAATATATCTAACATAACCTAGACCTATAAAATTATTACAACCCTTTTTAAATATAAAAATACAATTCTCACTCGAAAATGTCTAGAAACCTATAAGTTTCTGAAATCACTCTTCTATCACAACCATCTACCTGAGCTGGAAGAAAACTTATATGAGCTGAGCACCTAAATCTCACCGTCCTCTTGTGTAACTATCAAGGATAAATAAACAACAATGTGAGATATAAGCTCAATAAGTAACTAATATGAAAATGAATTAATAAACTTGACAATAAATTTTAAATAACAAGTTTAATTCAGAGTTTAGGATATCCAGGGTTCAAGAGGAGTTTAGAAAAGAATGGTTAACCTGGTTTAAAACAATTTTGATTTCAAATCTTTTTATGATAAGCATTTCAAAACTTTTACTTTCTTTATAATCTCTTTTTGCTTTAATTATAATGATACATACTGTACGAACATACTTTCTGTAAAATCACGAAAAAAAATGATTGGAGTATACTTAAAAATGTAATATGGGTGATCAGCCCAAACTGATCTCTATCTAGTCATAAAGGTACATGAGGCACTATAGTGGCCTTTAACTTCCGGTCTATCTCCGATTTCCATAACGTTCCGGTCTATCTCCTGGCTCAATACACTTGGACGGATCATTGTTATACGACTACTTCCGCCTCCAATTTTTAGGATTTCATTGAAAATCTTTATAGTGGAAAATTATTTGTAGTTAAAACTGTTACGTGCTGATTCTCAATGATCAGAAGAAGCTCAGGATCTGGATGTTCTGGATGTCATCAGGATTTGATGCCCATTAGTATCTTCAGAAGCATCAGTATTTGAAGAGCAGTCTGTTGTGAAGATTGAGTCTGTTCCTTATTTTGAGGGATGGATATCTGTTCATTCTGAGTGATAGGACTTTGTATATTCAGTTAGAGATATGTATCATTTTCTGTTAGTATTTGATAATGCATATCCTAGACTGATTTGTAGTAGTTGTGTATTATATACATTGTTATCAACTCGAGCATTGTACGACTTAGCAGCTCTCAAGAACATCAGTATTTCTTGAGAGAGTTTATAACAGTTTTTATCAGAAATATAATGAACTATTATATTTTTATACTTGTTCGAATAAGTAATACAATTGTATCCAACCCCTTAAACAATTGTATCTTTACTGGGCAACAATTGGTATCAGAGCAAACTGATAAACTTACAATCAGAAGCGATCTAAACATGTCTCTGAACAAGTATGAAAGTATTAAAATCCCCATTCTGAAAATAACTGAATATCCTACATGGAAGGTGAAGATGCTTATACACCTGGAAGCTACAGATCCAGATTATCTCGACGTAATTAATGATGGACCCTACATGCCAACAAAACTGGTGCCTGCAACTCCTACTGTTGCTGAAAATTATCAGTTGAAGGAGAAGAGTGAGTGGACACCAGAAGAGAAAGTAGATATGCTGAAAGATGTAAAGGTAAGAAACATTTTCCATAACAGTCTTGATTCTGTGATGTCAAACAGTTTTATAGCCTACAAGAATGCCAAAGAGATCCGGGATGCTCTTGAAACTCAATGTCAAGGAATCATGGCCAACAAGAAGAACATAAAGGGTTGTTCTGATTCAAGAATATGAACACTTTGAGGCCAAGCCTGATGAAAGTTTCACTGACATCTATGACAGATTTCTGACTCTGCTCAACAATTTGTCATTGGTGGGAAAGGTGTATGATCGAGAGGATTCAAACACTAAGTTTCTGAGAGCCTTGAATGAAGAATGGGAGACTCAGACTTCAATCATACAACATCAGTATGATTTGGAAATAATCACTCTGGATGAAGTCTATGGTATGCTGAGAACTCATGATTGGAAGTCCAGCAAAGAAAGTAGAGGAAAAGCAGCAAAGGAAAATCAGTTTCTTTGAAAGTGAATGATAAAACTTCAAAAGAAAGGTCTGTTGAAGTTGCAAGGAAGAAGAACAATAGGCCAGAATCAGATACTGATGATTCATCATCAAATCCTGATGATGATACTGATTCTAAATCTGATGAGAATATGACAGATTCTGATGTCATGTAAATGGCTGCATTGCTGGTTAAGGGCTTCAAGAGAATGCAATTCAGGAAGTTTAAGAAGAATAGAAGCTTCAGGAAGAAGTTCACTGGAGGTGAAAGGAAGTCAACAGGAAGAAGAGATGGAAAAGACTCTAAAGCTGGAAAGGTAGACAGGAAAAAAATCAAGTGCTACAACTGTGATGAACCTGGTCACTTTGCTACAGAGTGCAAGAAGAAAAAGCATGACAAAGGGAAGAACAAAGCCCTGATTACATCAAGCAAGAATTGGATGGACTCCTCTGATTATGAAAATGAAGACTTATTGTGACGCCCTCCAAACCCGGGTCAGAAGTTTGGGGTCCACACACACCTTATTTATAACCTGCTTATAACAATAATAAAGATAATAATAATATATGCAGTGACCCTACTTACCAACCACCACGGACCGCAACAGGTTAAAGTATGCACACAAGCCAAACACACCAATATATTACAAACCGTTCAAATCCCAACTATTTTAAACTCAAACTGAGTATTAAACATTATTACAAACTTTTACAAATTTAACTTATCCCAAAAGAAGCCTACTAGCTCAGCTTTCTCAACCTGAACCCCTAGCTCTCGCGCTGGACTGGGGATCCTCTTTACCAACTGGTTCCTTTTTAACTGGAAAGAATATAAACAACATCGCACAAATGAGCTAACTAGCTCAGCAAGTCACAATGACAAAACTGAGAATATTGATCATCAGGTGAATACGATTATGATATCAAGTGAACAATGGATTATGATTTAGAATTGGATACTATACTTTTAATTTAAAAACCAAGGTTAGGCTGCTGATCAGTCACGCACTAACCCCGAGCAAGGCACACAGCATTGCTCTAACTACTGGATCCAAGGCACACATTGGCCTAACTTGACCATTGTATGGTCTGACCATGAATCTGGTCCACAATTTTATAAAAACAATCCAATTCTAACATAATAACAGAATATGCAATAATAAACAATAACCGAAATCATTAACAACAATAAATGTTTAACAATGAAAGGGTTTCAATCCTTGTAAGGATCAATAAGGCAATTTAAAAGCTTGGATGCTGGGTAATGAAAGAATTGGATAACAAAGGAATCAACATTTCAGGGTTTCAAAGATTTGGGCTTTCAAAGCATAGGATACAATGATTGAATGTATAGGTAATTCAGTTCAGTGTTTGGGATTTTGTTTACATGTATTTATGGAGTAATATCGTATACTTGAGATTTGTGTTTAGGTATACAACAATCAATGGTCTAGAAAGAATAAGGTTTACGGCTCAAGAACAATAACTGGAATCAGAGTTTAGGTTTCAGTGCTTCAAAGCACCTGCAGTATCAATCTGACTATCAAATACTACAATATCTCGAGAAAGTTCAGAACACTTGCCTGATATTAGCTTACTACACTGCACTCGCTTCCAATCACAAGCGTCTTATTCCTCAACTATCTGTTTCCCTTTCCTACGTCTTGCCTCTTCTGCACACATATCATAAGCATCTATCAATAATTTACTCATGTAATTCTATTCAACACATACTTCTGTCTACCCTACGTTTTACCTAAATCCGATTAACGGATTGAAAGTTATGCGATAATCAAGTAAACATCGAATATATAGACCGATAGTCAATTAACAAGTCACATATAGCACATAATACATCACGTAATCAATGATATATTATTTATAAATAAGTCTCGGGTCATAAATAGGCTTTCTGGTATTTAAAATGATTTTTAAAACATTTTTCGGAATTAAAACAGGTCGTTGGATCAATTTCGGGTTAATAAACAGGGTTCGGTTGGCCAATTCTGGCTCCGAAATAATTTTAGAATAATTATCGAGCCTTGGAAATAATTTAGAATAATATTTTAAAGCACGAAACTATTTTTCGGAATTTTTCAATCATTTTTAAATAATTAAATCTAATTAAATAATTAATTAAAATCAATTAATAATTAATTAAATCAATTAATCAATTAACTTTCGAATTAATTGACTAATTAATCAATTAGAAATTAACTGAAATTAATTAACTAATTAATTTAGATTTATTTGTGAATTAAAAATAATTTTCAGAATTAAAATAATAATTTTTAGAATTTTCAGAAATTAAAAATGAATTTTTATAATAAAAATAAGTAGGAAATATGATTTTTAAACATTTTTAAAACAGGAATCCAACTTTTGCAAACTCTGGAAACTATAGGGACCAAACTGCATCGTTTTCAAAACTTCAGGGACCAAACTGCAATTTTGCAGTCCAGTCGCCGGAAAAAGTCGGGGATGGCCGGAGAACACGTTCCCGGCGTCCTCACCCCACCAACACCTCCAGATCACATCTACACAACACCAGGAACAAAACCATGCAATCAATTCATCCTAACAATCCCTGAGTTGGCCGGAATTTGGCCGTGAAATTTTCCAGTTTCCGGCGAACATCGGAAAACTTCAAAACACAACTCCCTTCTCTACAGACCTCGTTGGTTCATGAAACTTATACGACTAGATTGCAAATTTCACAGAGAATACAACCCACTATAACACAACATCAATCTATCACAGAATAAGAAACCCCCAAATTTCAATTAAGAACATTCATACGGGTTATAAACCCTAATTTTGAAATTCAAAAATTAAACCCACTTTTGAGCATGTTATTGAACTCCAAATCAGACGTATGACATATGAAAATCATCAGGAAAACAAGCTCTACAACATGCAATCATCAAATCATACAAACAATCATCCGAACAAAAATTCATATTTTTAATAAAATAAATTCGAAAATAAATAAATTTTCAGAAAATAAACCTTTGATTCTGCAGTGAAACAAAGCTCAGAATCTGATAGAACACTTCAAATCCTTCGTTTTGGTTACTCAAGCTTTGAAAACAGAGATCGGTAACGCCTTCGTTTAGTTGTTTGATTCTTAGAACAGTTTTAGGAAATTAGGGTTTTTCTCTGAAAATTATATAATTATCTGTCTGCAAATGATTTTGATACGAAATAAAATACGGTAAAAGGCTATTTATAATTACGAAAAATTAGTATCCCGTTGGATCATTCCGGATATAAAACGGTACGTTTATTTGTAAAAACTGATCCAAACGGTATCGGTTTTCGGGATAATTATCCAAATCAGTACAATTTGTACTGCGGTCTTGGTCTCAGCGCCTGGTTACACGTATTACGAAGTGATAACTGTGATAGTTTAATAAAAAGCTCCCGTTTATCGAAAATACGGGTTTTATTGATTTACCGAAACGAATATTGTATCGAAAATGTTGCGCCGGGACCCGCGCAGGACAAACCGTACGCCGGATCGAAAAAGTCGAAACATGGAAAATGCTCGGAATATTACAATTAGGTTAGGAAGGAGTTCTCGAAAGAGATTCGGGTTCCAAAAACGTAACAACGGTTGACGTCGGTTGGTTCCCGTTTTTATAAAATAGATTTTAATTACCCGGAAAAAGATTTTAGAAATTTCATATGATTCTTATAAATCCATAAACCAACATAAAAATAATTAGGAAGATATGACAATTATCTATATTTTATTTTGGACATATAAAAATTAAAATACTCAATTAATATTATTTTCGAATATTCAAGTACATATAACACTTAGCAATTAGCTCACAGAATAGATACTGAACACACATAATAATTATATAATAGCAAAAATAATTACACGATATATCCCAGATATTACATCATTCCCCCCTTAAAAGGATTCTATCCTCAGAATCTCTAAGAAAACAAATGAGGGTACTGTTCTCTCATATCACTTTCTAACTCCCAGGTTGACTCTTCAACCTTTGGGTTTCTCCATAATACTCCTACTAACTTTACCACTTTATTTCTCAATACTTTTTCTCTCTCTTCTAGAACTTCTACCGGACTCTCTACATATGATAAATCTGCTTGAAGTTCTATTGGCTCATATTCTATTACATGCCTGGAGTCTGGATTATATTTCTTAAGCATTGATATGTGAAAAACATTGTGAATGTGCTCCATGTGCGGAGGCAACGCCAACTCGTAAGCTACTTTGCCAATACGCTTTAGGATTTCAAAAGGTCCGACATATCTTGGGTTTAGCTTCCCTTTCTTCCCAAACCTTGTTAGTCCTTTCCACGGTGATACTTTCAATAATACCAAGCTTCCTTCTTCAAATTCCATGTCTTTTCTTGACTGGTCTGCATATTTCCTCTGACGATCTTGTGCGGCTATTAATCTTTTCTGGATAATTTCAACAACTTCCTTTGTCTGCTGCACCAATTCAGGTCCGATTATTTTGCGTTCTCCTACTTCGTCCCAATATACTGGAGATCTACATTTGCGTCCATAAAGGGCTTCATAGGGTGGCATCCCAATACTGGCGTGATAACTGTTATTATAAGCAAACTCTACCAGGGGTAAATGCTCAGTCCCAACTTCCTTTGAAATCAATAGCACAAACACAGTAGCATGTCCTCGATTGTATGGATCGTTCTTTCACTTTGGACCATCCGTTTGGGGGTGATAGGCCGTACTCATATTCAATCTTGTTCCCAAACATTCTTGAAAACTCTTCCAGAATCTTGAATTAAATCCTTGGATCTCTATCAGATACGATAGACACTGGAACTCCATGACGAACTACGATCTCTTTCAAGTACATATGAACTAACTTGTCGAGCGAAAATCTTTCATTTATAGGCAGAAAATGAGCTGACTTGGTAAGTCTATCTACTATAACCCAAATGGCATCATGATTAGCTCCTTGTCCTTGGTAATCCAACTATGAAATCCATGGTAATATGTTCCCACTTCCACTCTGGAATCTCCAATGGCTGTAGCAATCCGCTTGGTCTCTGATGCTCTGCTTTAACTCTCTGACTAGGTATAGCATTTACTAACCCATTCCGTAATTTCCCTCTTCATATCTGGCCACCAATAATTCTTCTTTAAATCTCTGTACTATTTTGGTACTTCCTGGATGGATGGAATATCTTGAACTATGTGCCTCTTGTAAAATTTCATTTTTCAGCTCCGTCACTGGTGGAATCCAAATTCTTGAAGAAAACCTAAGAATACCTTGATCATCTTGTTGCGTGCATAATTCCTCACCTACCAAACTATTTATATCTTGATCCATTACCTCTTTCTGGCATTTCTTTATTTTCTCCAATAACTCCGGTTGGAAAATCATACCAGTACACTTTTGCTTCCTCAGGCTTGCAAATTCTAATCTCCAATTCCAATTTTTGAAATTCTTTATATATCTCTTCAGGTACGGATAACATATTTAACCTTTCCTTCCGACTTAACGCAATCTGCTACAACGTTCGCCTTACCGGGATGATAATTAATCGAACAATCATAATCCTTGATCAATTCTAACCATCTCCTTTGTCTCATATTAAGTTCCTTCTGGGTAAATATATATTTCAAACTTTTATGATCCGTGAAAATCTCACACTTTTCTCCATACAAATAATGTCTCCAAATTTTCAAAGCGAAAACTATAGCTGCTAACTCCAAATCATGAGTAGGGTACTTCTGTTCATGTGGTTTCAATTGCCTTGACGCATACGCAATCACCTTGTCGTGCTGCATAAGAACACATCCTAATCCTTTGTAAGAAGCATCGCTATAAATTACGAAATTCCCTTGATCGTCTGGAAGTGACAAAACAGGTGTCGTGATTAATCTCCGCTTTAATTCCTGAAAACTTTCTTCACACTTGTCATTCCATATAAACTTTTCATTCTTTCGTGTAAGCTTTGTCAATGGTGTTGCAATTCTTGAGAAATTCTGAACGAATCGTTGATAATATCCTGCCAATCCCAAGAAACTTCTTACCTCAGTGGGTGTTCTCGGTCTTTCCCAATTCGTAATTGCCTCGATCTTTGCCGGGTCCACTTTGATCCCTTTATTACTGACTATGTGTCCTAAGAACTGAACTTCCTGTAGCCAAAACTCACCCTTCGACAATTTAGCATATAACTTCTTTTTCCTTAAATTCTCCAAAGCTGTCCTTAAATGTTCCGCATGATCCTCCTCCGTGTTTGAATAGATCAAAATATCGTCTATAAATACTATAACGAACTTGTCCAAATATTCCTTGAAAATTCTGTTCATCAGATCCATAAACGCTGCTGGGGCATTGGTCAATCCAAAAGACATCACTAAAAACTCGTAATGTCCATACCTTGTTCTGAAAGCTGTCTTTGGTATATCTTCTAGTTTGATTTTCAGTTGATGATATCCCGATCTTAAATTAATTTTGGAGAAGTACTTGGCTCCCTTCAATTGGTCAAACAAATCATCAATTCTGGGTAACGGATACTTATTCTTGATCATCAACTTGTTGAGCTCCCTATAGTCGATGCACAGCCTCATGCTTCCATCTTTCTTCTTGACAAATAATATCGGTGCACCCCACGGGGATACGCTGGGTCTGATTACTCCTTTCTCTAACAATTCCTGCAATTGCTTTGCTAGCTCTTTCATCCCAACAGGCGCCATTCTGTACGGGGCCTTGGATACTGGTTCGGTTCCAGGTGCTAAGTCGATTGCAAATTCAATTTCTCTATCTGGAGGAAGTCCTGGTAACTCGTCGGGAAATATGTCTGGAAATTCATTCACTACTGGAATATCTTCAAGTTTTGTTGGCTCCTGAATTCTATCGATCACATATGCTACGAAATGCTCACATCCTTGTCGTAGTAACTTCTTGGCTTGAATCATCGTTAAGAACTTCTTTACCTGCTTCTGTCCCTTGAACATTACTATTCTTTCGTCTAGCGTTTTCACCATTACTTTCTTATTTCGACAATCTATCTGGGCATCGTGCTTAGCTAACCAATCCATCCCTAATATAACGTCAAATTCTCCTAACTTAAACGGTATCAAATCTACACAAAACTTACTACCAGAAATCTCAATCTCACAATTCCCACAAACTTGGTTAACAGTTACACGTTCTTGATTTGCTAATTCCACAGTCATTATTTCATTTAAATACCCAACTGGACAATTTAACTTACTAACAAAATCTTGTGAAACAAACGATCGAGTTGCTCCCGAATCTATTAACACTTTGGCACATAAAGAATTCACATTAAGCGTACCTGCCACGACATCCGCATCCTAGATCGCATCCTTCACCGACATGTCAAAAACTCTAGCCCTCGGAGTCTCATTCACTGTTGGGGTAGATCCCATAATCCTTAATGCATTACTGACTGGGGTTGGTGTCTTGCAATCCCTGGCCATATGTCCTGGCTTCCCACATTTAAAGCATGTAAATCCAATGACTGGAACTTTCACTGCTGGATTTCGGATAGGCTGATCCTTATTTGCTGGCTCTCTTGCTGGCTGATTTCGGCACTCCCTCGAGTAGTGCCCTTTCTGGTTGCATTTAAAACATACCACATTCAACTTGTTACAAATTCCTCCATGCTTCTTTCCACAAATTTGACAATCTGGAAAAGTTAATCTCAATTGATTCGGCTGATTCACATTAGCTGGACGATTGCTCTGCCCTCCGTCTCCTGCATTTTGTCTCCTGAAATTAAAATTTCTCCCTGGCTGAAACTTGCCCTTCTTAAAATTTGGAAACTTCCCTATTTGTGACTGACCCTCACTTCCCTCAACTTTCCTTTTCTTGCTTTCCTTTTCTTTCTGGAACATCTCACCCTCTGTCTCTGCGATCATAGCTTTCTGTACAACCCCGGCATAGGTATCCAATTCAAAAATAGCTACCTTCCCTCTGATCCATGGCTTCAAGCCTTGCTGGAATCTCTTAGCTTTCTTTCTATCAGTATCGACATATGACGGCACATACCTTGACAATTCCTCAAACTTCCCCTCATAATCTGTTACCGACATGTTCCCTTGCTTTAATTCTAAAAACTTCAGCTCCATTTGATCCTGAACAAACTGAGGAAAATACTTTTCTAAAAACAATTCCTTAAAACTTTCCCAAGTAATAACATCTGTGCTTTCCAATGTCTTCACCATCTCCCACCAATAGGTGGCCTCATTCTTCAGATAGTAACTTGCAAATTCAACCTTCTGCTCCTCTTTCACTTTTACCAAGGCAAATGCCTTCTCTATTTCCTTTAACCACACATTTACTTCAATTGGCTCTAAGGAACCCTTGAATTCTGGTGGGTTTACTGCCTGAAAAGTTTTGAAAGTTGCTTGGGGATTGGTCTATCTCTGCTGTTGTTGTGCCAGATGAACTGTTTGTTGGGCCAAGATTTGAAGAATCTGGGCTATTACTGGGCCCATGGGTCCTAGGTTCACATTCTGGTTTGTATCATTTTGGTTGTTATTGTTGTTGTTGTTGGTTTCTTCATTCTGGGTGTTGGTGCGGGTATTTCTTCTGGGAGGCATTTTCTGTAAAGAATCAATCAATTTATTTAGCTTTTGAATCAAATCTTTGTATAAAAGAAAAGTTTTGTAAAATAGGAATATCTCTTTTTGAAAACAGTTGTAACTAAGTAAATTACATGCTTCTTTATAGAATATAAACAGTTAGGGAAAACAGGGTACATGGTATCACAGGGCATACTGGTGCAATAAATAAGGTAAAGTAAAACAGGTGCGATAAAGTAAAGGACAGTGTTGGAAAGGAAAAAGGTACTGATATATAGATCAAAAGTTTTAGGTAATACAAGCGTAAAGACGCTTCGGAAGTAAAAGCAAAAAGGGTACAACAACCTACTCACTAGTCAGCATCGCTAGTCTATAAAGATAACTCAAAAGTCTACTGATACACACTACAGACTACTGTACATACTACATAACCATAACAACACTGCTCAGCATCTCCATCTCAAAATCTCTAGCTCATGGCAAATCTGGACCTCCTATCTCCTCAAGCTCCTCTAGAACCCACTTAGCCCACTCCACTAGGAAATCAGGGGTGATGTCCTCATGTGTAGCCTCAGCAATCCTCACAGCAGCTGCTCTACGAAACGCCTGGAGCCTCTCCCTAAGTCGCCTCTCACTACTCCCCATCTCTTTGGTACGCATGATATGCAATAACTCCTGGATCTGACCCTGTAGAAATCGCTGCTCCATAAGGCAAGCCTCAAACTGATGATATGGGACAGGATAGGAAGAGAACTGAAAGGTACTCCTGTGACTGAATGACTAGTAAAGCCTGAATCAGCAGGTGGGGGTCCTCTGACAGGTGGCCTCATGCCTGGAGGTGGAATAGCCTGCAATGGTACGGGCTGCAACACCGGTGGAGGTAGAATAGCCAATGCTGGTGGAATAAAGGACGTGGATCCGATGCTGGTGTTCCAACTGAAGGCTCTGAGTGATCAGCTGATACGGGAATAAAAGAGTCGGCCATCTCTGCTATCTGAAATCATATCGCAATATAAGAATCTCGTACCACGACGCAAACTATACTAATACCGGTTATACCATAACACTCAACCTCTCGACGTTCTATCATCCTATACCTTACTTCTAATCCTATCCCTCTACCCATTCCCGTCAACCTAGGCTTGTGTCAGTGACTTATAACCTGTAGCTCTGATACCAAACCTGTGGCGCCCTCCAAACCCGGGTCAGAAGTTTGGGGTCCATACACACACCTTAATTATAACCTGCTTATAACAATAGTAAAGATAATAATAATATATGCAGTGACCCTACTTACCAACCACCATGGACCGCAGCAGGTTAAAGTATGCACACAAGCCCAACACACTAATATATTACAAACCGTTCAAATCCCAACTATTTCAAACTCAAACTGAGTATTAAACATTATTACAAACTTTTACAAATTTAACTTATCCCAAAAGAAGCCTACTAGCTCAGCTTTCTCAACCTGAACCCCTAGCTCTCGCACTGGATTGGGGATCCTCTTTATCAACTGGTTCCTTTTTAACTGGAAAGAATATAAACAACATCGCACAAATGAGCTAACTAGCTCAGCAGTCACAATGACAAAACTGAGAATAATGATCATCAGGTGAATATGATTATAATATCAAGTGAACAATGGATTATGATTTAGAATTGGATACTATACTTTTAATTTAAAAACCAAGGTTAGGCTGCTGATCAGTCACGCACTAACCCCGAGCAAGGCACACAACATTGCTCTAACTACTGGATCCAAGGCACACATTGGCCTAACTTGACCATTATATGGTCTGACCACGAATCTGGTCCATAATTTTATAAAAACAATCCAATTCTAACATAATAACAGAATATGCAATAATAAACAATAACCGAAATCATTAACAACAATAAATGTTTAACAATGAAAGGGTTTCAATCCTTGTAAGGATCAATAAGGCAATTTAAAAGCTTGGATGCTGGGTAATGAAAGAATTGGATAACAAAGGAATCAACATTTCAGGGTTTTAAAGATTTGGGCTTTCAAAGCATAGGATACAATGATTGAATGTACAAGTAATTCAGTTCAGTGTTTGGGATTTTGTTTACATGTATTTGTGGAGTAATATCGTATACTTGAGATTTGTGTTTAGGTATACAACAATCAATGGTCTAGAAAGAATAAGGTTTACGGCTCAAGAACAATAACTGGAATTAGAGTTTAGGTTTCAGTGCTTCAAAGCACTTGCAGTATCAATCTGACTATCAAATACTACAATATCTCGAGAAAGTTCAGAACACTTGCCTGATATTAGCTTACTACACTGCACTCGCTTCCAATCACAAGCGTCTTACTCCTCAACTATCTGTTTCCCTTTCCTACGTCTTGCCTCTTCTGCTCACATATCATAAGCATCTATCAATAATTTACTCATGGAATTGTATTCAACACATACTTCTATCTACCCTTTGTTTTACCCAAATTCGATTAACGGATTGAAAGTTATGCAATAATCAAGTAAACACCGAATATATAGACCGATAGTCAATTAACAAGTCACATATAGCACATAATACATCACGTAATCAATGATATATTATTTATAAAGAAGTCTCGGGTCATAAATAGGCTTTCTGGTATTTAAAATGATTTTTAAAATATTTTTCGGAATTAAAACGGGTCGTTGGATCAATTTGGGGTTAATAAACAGGGTTCGGTTGGCCAATTCTGGCTCCGAAATAATTTTAGAATAATTATCTAGCCTTGGAAATAATTTAGAATAATATTTTAAAGCTCGAAACTATTTTTCGGAATTTTTAAATCATTTTTAAATAATTAAATCTAATTAAATAATTAATTAAAATCAATTAATAATTAATTAAATCAATTAATCAATTAATTTTCGAATTAATTGACCAATTAATCAATTATAAATTAACTGAAATTAATTAACTAATTAATTTAGATTTATTTGTGAATTAAAAATAATTTTCAGAATTAAAATACTAATTTTTAGAATTTTCAGAAATTAAAAATGAATTTTTATAATAAAAATAAATAGGAAATATGATTTTTAAACATTTTTAAGACAAAAATCCAATTTTTGCAAAGTCTGGAAACTTCAGGGACCTAACTGTATCGTCCCCAAAAGTCTAGGGACCGAACTGCAATTTTTACATCCCGTCGCCAGAAAACACAGAGGTGGCCGGAGAATACTTTCCCGGCGTCCTCACCCCACCAACACCTCCAGATCACATCTACACAACACCAGGAACACAACCATGCAATCAATTCATCCTAACAATCCCTGAGTTGGCCGGAATTTGGCCGTGAAGTTTTCCAGTTTCCGGCGAACATTGGAAGACTTCAAAACACAACTCCCTTCTCTACATACCTCGTTGGTTCATGAAACTTATACGACTAGATTGCAAATTTCACAGAGAACACAACCCACTATAACACAACATCAATCTATCACAGAATAAAAAACCCCCAAATTCCAATTAAGAACATTCATACGGGTTATAAACCCTAATTTTGAATTTCGAAAATTAAACCCACTTTTGAGCATGTTATTGAACTCCAAATCAGACGTATGACATATAAAAATCATCGGGAAAACAAGCTCTACAACATGCAATCATCAAATCATACAAACAATCATCCGAACAAAAATTCATATTTTTAATAAAATAAATTCGAAAATAAATAAATTTTCAGAAAATAAACCTTTGATTCTGCAGTGAAACAAAGCTCAGAATCTGATAGAACACTTCAAATCCTTCATTTTGGTTACTCAAGCTTTGAAAACAGAGATCGGTAACGCCTTCGTTTTGCTGTTTGATTCTTAGAACAGTTTTAGGAAATTAGGGTTTTTCTCTGAAAATTATATAATTATCTGTCTGCAAATGATTTTGATACGAAATAAAATACGGTAAAAGGCTATTTATAATTACGGAAAATTAGTATCCCGTTGGATCATTCCGGATATAAAATGGTACGTTTATTTGTAAAAACTGATCCAAACGGTATCGGTTTTCGGGATAATTATCCAAATCAGTACAATTTGTACTGCGGTCTTGGTCTCAGCGCCTGGTTACACGTATTACGAAGTGATAATTCGGATAGTTTAATAAAAAGCTCTCGTTTATCGAAAATACGGGTTTTATTGATTTACCGAAACGAATATTGTATCGAAAATGTTGCGCCGGGACCCGCGCATGACAAACCGTACGCCGGATCGAAAAAGTCGAAACAAGGAAAATGCTCGGAATATTACAATTGGGTTAGGAAGGAGTTCTCGAAAGAGTTTCGGGTTCCAAAAACGTAACAACGGTTGACGTCGGTTGGTTCCCGTTTTTATAAAATAGATTTTAATTACCCGAAAAAAGATTTTAGAAATTTCATATGATTCTTATAAATCCATAAACCAACATAAAAATAATTAGGAAGATATGACAATTATCTATATTTTATTTTGGACATATAAAAATTAAAATACTCAATTAATATTATTTTTGAATATTCAAGTACAGATACACTTAACAATTAGCTCACAGAATAGACACTGAACACACATAACAATTATATAATAGCAAAAATAATTACACGATATATCCCGGATATTACACTGTTGATGTTAGGTTTAGCAGCTTAGGACAATCTTGTAAAAAAAATGTTCTGATTTAATTTAAATTTCATGAATGTATTCTCTTAATATATTAATGACATTTGTTTTTTTTCAAGATCTTGTCTCTGAGATATTTTGTCATGCATTGTTAAATCCTGATAAATATTCATATTCTGATGACCATATAAATTTTATTTTAAATTAAGTTCTGATTTTACTTTATCAGTACTTGCTCACCTGATTTATTTTGGTCATTCTCATTCGATTTTTTTTTCAGAATATTAGTGTTGCAGTGAAAAATAATTGAATAAGTGAAAACAGTTTCAATTCTGAATTAAAACTGATTTACCTTGATTAATGGAATAAGTGGGTAAGTGGAACGGTTTTTCCTTGAAAAACTGCAAGTGGGTAAGTAATGATTACTGTTTTCCCGTGCCCATTAACTATTCGTTATTACTGCATGTCTGATAGGTGTCCAACGATAACATTTTTTTTACAAAGTATAAGTAAGACGGAGAGAGGATTTTTTAATCTTTTATTCACTTTTATACTTTATCTCTCTATACGCTTTTACTCTCTTTCATCTCCTGACGTTGGTTTTTCAAATAGACATTTTATCAAACATCTAACAGGCACTCTTAAATCTCGATTATTTTCATGGCACCAAAGGATTTGATCATTGATGGAGCTAAATTTGTTCCAAACAACTATGCTGCAATTCTTGATAATGCTGAAGCTCCGTCTGAGTTGCATTTTGTGCAAGATCTTCTTGCACACATTGAAATCGGGTATGCATTGACCCAACCTTCAACCTTTTCAAGCCAACAAGTTCTGACATTTTGGAGGACTGGAAACTTTGATAATGGTGGTCAAAATGGTACTCCTAGTATTGTTTTCGAAGTGGGTGATTCTATATATGGGGTAACTCCTGGTATAATTCATAAGGCCCTACATCTACCAGAAGGATGTACTTTTTCAACCCCGGAGGAATCAGCTCTTAAAGAGTTAATGGCTAGTTTGGGGTATGAGCAGAGTTTGGCAAAGCTTGGGCAGTTGAAACGGACACATATCAGAAATGAGTGGAGCTTCTTCTTTGTATGCATTACCAAAGCTTTTGGGAATAAATGTTCCAACTTTGATGCTATACCCATAATGAGTCAGCACATCGGGTATGCTATCATTAACCAAACTCATTTTGATTTTGCAACTGCTGTGATAGGTTTTATTGGGGATAGGATGACAGAAGATAGGAATGTTGTATACTTTGCTATATTTTGTCAACTTATTGTTAACCATTGTTGTGCTGATAATCCCCAACCTACCACAGACTTAACTCCATCTTTCAAAATTGCAAAACAAGCCTTTAATGATTTGATAAATGCTGATGTTAAGAAAAAGGTGGTTAGACCCTTGCAGATTCCTCAATCTGTAAAACAGATCTTGGTAAATGCTGATCCTGATACCTACAGATCTATTTATCCTGATATTCAATCTACCACCATACCTCAAACATCACAGCAACCAACATCACATACCTCTCATACTACTCAACCATCCCTCAGAACATATCTCAAATCATATCTCTCCACTTCACAGAAAGCTCAACCCTCATCCTCAGCACATACTGTGAAGCCTTCATCTTCCAAGCCTAAGAGGACAAAGACTGTTCTTCAAACACCTCAGAAGAGAAGGAGGATTGTTCTGAGAGATGAATCTGATAGTGAGGAATAGGTTTCTACATCAGAACCTGTTGTCAAAGAAGCTGAGAAAGTGACTTCTCAGAAGGATTCTGGAATTGGGGGATCTAAGCTTCTTAAAAGGCTTAGAAGAATGATTGTTGATGAAACTCCCAAGGAATCCATATCTACAAAGAGATACAAGAAACAGAGGGCAAAAAGGCCAGTTTCAGATGATGAAGAAGCAGCAGCTAAGGAAGGAGATCAGGAATCTCTGATCTCACAAGAAAAGGAATCTGCTGCAGTCACTACTTCTCCATCAACTCCAACTCAGGAAGCTGTTACTGAAAAGGCCAACACACCATCTGTGTCTCCTGTTCAAAAGTCTTTATCTCCTGTTGATCCAGGCACAAGTGCTGAAATTGATGTTCAGAACCTGG
The DNA here is from genome assembly GCF_009905375.1 of Apium graveolens. NCBI lineage: Eukaryota > Viridiplantae > Streptophyta > Magnoliopsida > Apiales > Apiaceae > Apium > Apium graveolens. The sequence continues at coordinate 89,804,096 of NC_133649.1, forward strand.
TTATGCCTGAGATACTTTACTTAGAAGCTCCAACAGCAACTAATCCATCAACAACACCTGTTACTGATGTTGCTCAAACTCCAGAATTATCTACTACATCTTCTCTGCATCTAGATGCTGATATAGGTGAGCATCAGGATATGGCTGTTGATCAGAACTTGGAACCAGATCAGCAATTAGAGGATGCTGCTGAAGCCTCTATTGCTACTCATACTGTTGTTTTATCAGAAGATGCTAGTTCTGTAAGTTCTGATGCTGCAAATGCTGGAGATACTGGTGATGCTGCTCCAACTGCAGATGCTGATGAAGCAGGACCCTCAGGACATGCACCTCAGCAAACCATTTTTAAATCTGAACTTATTAAGAAGTTTGTTACAAGAGAGGCACCAGTTCCTTGGAGTGCAACTCCTGCAGGACAGGAGTGGACCATGGAATGGAACTCAGTTACCTGTGCTCCTACTGTACAGCATCTGGCTGAGCACTTGACTAAAGCTGATGAAATGTTTAATACTGATGATTTCAAAACACAGCTTAGAGTCACTGCATTGAGTACTAAATATTTACAAGGTCTTCATTCCACTACTCATGCAGAGTTACATCATCTTAGGGAAGAACTAATAAAGCAAGAACAAGTTCAGAAGATTGATAAGAAAAAGTTCTTCCAACCTACCTTTGACAGAGTTGCTTATATTGAGAAGACTCAAGAGAATCAACAAGCTCAGATTGATGATATTCTGAAAAATCAAGCTTCTTAGCAATCTCAACTTAATGAAATCCAAGCCTCAGTGGAATTGCTTGTCTCTCTTCTATTACCTGCTGATGCCAAAAAGGGGGAGAAAGTAATTAAGTCCAAATGCAAGACTGATAAGACACTGAAAGGGAAGGATGACGAAAAGGATGACCAAGGAAACTCTGGAATGGGTAGAGGTCATAGTCAAGGTAGAGGTTTCTTATCAAGAAAAGATGAAATCACAAGTCACAGGACAGGTTCTGATACTGGGAAAAGAGTTAGTTCTGCTACTGGTAAAAGGATAAGTTCTGATGAACTTTTAGATCTTGATGAAGAAATGTCAAGACAGTTATTTCTTCAGAAAAATCCAGGAATGGACTTGGAGAGTTTAGTGGAAGAAGAAGCCAGACTTAAATCAGAAAAAGTCATATCTAAATCTGAAGCTTCTGGTAAAAAGACACTTCCAAAACTCAAAGGCATTGTGATAAAAGAAAGGACAAATACTGAAGCAACATTGGCTAAATCACAACCGCAGATAGATCCAAGATCCAAGGGTAAAGAAAAGGTTGGTGAACCTATCAAGGTTTATGTGCCTCCTGAGAATGAAGAAATTACTGATGAAGATGCTGATCTTGCTCTGAATTCAAGAAAAGTTCTTAAGACAACCTCTGACATGGCTCAAGTTGTTCAGAGTCAAGAGACAGTAAGTTCTGGTATTTTGAAGAAGCAAGTAACCTCTGACATAGCTCAAGTTAACTTGATATCAGAAGATAAATCAAAGACACTCCTACCAGGATTCACTAAAGCAAAACAGACTCAACCTTTGAAGACTGCTGCAAGTGGTTTTGAAGCAAGAGTAGTTACTGGAAAGGAAGTAAGAGATAAAACTGGATTGGGAAGTGCTGATGAAAGAAGAATACAGAACACTACCAATGATCCAACTTCCTTGAGTGAACCAGGTATTGGAGCAACTCCTGAGAGATTGAATCAACTAGAATCTGTACAAATGGTTTACCATACCTACTTGAAAGAACACATCTTGTTGTACTTCATGACAGATGGTAGGGTTTATCATATAAGGCAAAATGCCATTCCATTGAAGTATTTTGAAGAATTGGAGCATGTACTATTCTTACTTCAAGTGAATGACAGATTGACAGAAAGTGCTGAAAACTATTTGAAGGATCAGATTCAGAGACAGAAAAGGCTTTATTCTGTTAAGTCTGACAGCACATATGTTCCAAAGTACAGAGATCACAAGGGTGATATAGTTGAAATGAAGCCCAACACTGCTAAGATTATAAGTACCTTTCTGGGTTACAGGGCTGTGGAATTCAATCTTGAGTCTGATAAGGCATATTTAATCAGACTGGATCAGGATATAAGAAAAGCAAAGATTAATGATCTCAGAGCTGCAATCTTTCAAATTGGTGAAGATACTGCAGAGCTTAAAGATGCTAAAAGGAGGATGATTGATGAACTCAGATATGCTGATAGATGTTTGTTGAAGAACTATCTCAGAACAACTCCTGACATCAGAGAGATCAGAAGATGAAGCCAAGTCAAGATCTACAACTGCTTAAATTCTGATATTTGTACAGACTGAAGTTGTTATCAGAAGTTAAAGATTGGTAAAGCTTTAAGGACTGTAAGTTGTAGTTATATAGTCTAATTCTCATGCATTTGTACTTAATGTTTTTGACATCATCAAATATCTGTTAAACTTGTATATTATGCTAATTTACAAGTTGGGGGAGATTGTTAGATATATTTGATAATGTCATGGCTAATATAATTTATGTTTAGTTTACAGATCTTACTTAAACAGGATAAATCAGTACTTACTGGAAGTCAGGACTTAAGGATATCAGTACTTATATTATCAGGAGATAATCATCAGAAGATGGATATCAGAACTTAAGTGCTGAAGGACGTTCAGATAAGGACAGCAGCTGATTAAAGGAAAGAAGATCGAGATAAACATAAGAAGAGATATGCATGAAGAAGGAATTCTATGAAGAATAGAATACTTGGAAGAAAAGATATCTGATTGATATATTTTAGGAAGCAGAATTATATTCCATATCAATTAGCGATTATCTTATAACTGTGTAGTATATAAACACAAACATAGGGTTTACACTATAAGTGTTATCATATTCAAGAAGATTATTCATTGTAACCCTAGCAGCTCTCGTGATATTTGCTCATCACTGAGAGGTAACAGTTCCATACTGTAACAGAGTTTATTGTGTCAATAAAGTTTGTTTTCTGTTACTTGAGTTATTAAAGTTCAATTTGATTATACTATACACTGTATTCACCCCCTCTACAGTATGTGTGTGACCTAACAGTATAAATAGTTCATCCCATAGATGAAGCTATACGACAAAATATGTATAGAATCAATCTTTGAAATATCATCAAAATGAAATGAAGTTACGAGATACTTTATTTGATGAAAACATCATTTTGAAAACTCGAACCTGCCAACACTCAACAATCGCCCAGCCGTAGCCTTTCTATCGAAGTGCTCTGGGTAGTGTTGCAGAAATATCCAATTGGATGATGAACTCATTATGGGAGTTTGCCGCACCAGGAAGACCACTCACGATGATCAGTCGCAGTAGTGCAACCCCACCATTTTCTACATGTAGAGGAGAACAGTCGGATTTACTTGTCAACCGAACACTGGACTCCTAACGAATGGATCGTCTTAGCGGAACTTCCGGGCCATTTGGGCCAATATAATAAGGTTGGGTCGGCGCCACTCGACCACTTACGCCACTCCTAGTTCAGATGAAATCCATGACTCTGAAACGTAAAGCACGTCCCCCTTCCCCAAGTAGAAACTTGTTGATACGGCTCCACCAAGAAGTCGTATCTAGTTGGAAAGGAAAACTCACCGATATTTCCCAGGCGATGCCTGTTAATGGATTAACTTATTCCAAGAATTTTACTTTCCGAGTGTTGGGTAAGTAATCAAAAACTCTTTTATCAAAACAGCCACCTTGTTGCGATTATAAAAATACATCACGGAGCCGGATCCCTTAGATTTTTGGGGTCCGCTCTAACTTTTATAATCATTTTGAAGACTCGAAAACATTTTTAAGAATGTTTGGTGTAATGCTGATTTAATAAAATAAATCAGTCCCAATATATTAGAAAATATCTGAATATTATTGTTTAAATAATATTCCCATAAAGGATAATTTTTATAAAAATAGTTGAAGTAGAAGTTTTAAAACTTATACTTGAAATGAATAATAATAATTAACCAAAGATATACTTATATGAAAGTACGATCTTTATTTGAATAATCGAAAATAAGTTTGATTATCAAAACATTATTCTTTAATAAAATAAAGAATATTATTTAATAAAATAAGCGGAGTCATAAGTCCTTGAATGAATATTCAAAATAATATTCATTAAGTAAAATAAGCGGAGTCATAAGTCCTCGAATGAATATTCAAATAATATTCATTAAGTAAAATAAAGTTATCGAATAAACCTTATTCGATTAATAGTTTTGAAAACTATTCATATATATATATATATATATTATACTCGGGAACATCGACTCCCGGTTTAGAAAATCTTCACCTTTGGGTCCCCTATACTAAGGGTATACGCAACTACTGCTTATCTCTAGCATAGGTATTATGCAACTTATAAGCATTCAAATCAACAATTAGATATCAAGATTACGAAACAGACATGCATATATACCATATCAGCATGCTCCAATATATCGCAAGATTTGCTAATAACTATCATGCACTTATCACAAGATAATGCATATACATATATACATCACAACAACAGTATAACGGGTAGAAAACTTGCCTGAGTGTTCTCGGATAGACTTAAGCTTAGAGTGGGTCCGATAACCTATGAACAACAACATAAGTCGGAATTAAACCCCGGTCGCTTAAGAAACTAGACTTTAACCAATTGAACCCTAACGTTCGCTTATGGTCACTTAATGATTCACTTAAGTCGCTCGAGTACCCTCGGCTCCACCATTTTTAATAAATTAACCATTAAGAATTTTAAGGCGATTCTTTCGCGAGTACCCTACCAACTGCCTAATCCACTTTACATAATTGTTTCATACTCCAATTAGTCATTTAAGGACTTTAACCAAGGTTTCAAAGTAAGGCGAGGGGTAATGGTTCATTCGCGAAACGTCGTTACTTAAAACGGTCGTTTCTCCTAAACCGTACATCGGATTCAAGCGAACCACATATCAAAACGAAGCTCGTAATGTGAACTATCTAATCATGGCAATGGTCAAAACCTAACAGTGAGTTCACGGGTCCTGAAGTTAAGAACAAAAGCAGTCTAAGGTAAATCGGGCATTACGACGGCTATGTTTTCGCGATTACCAAATTTATACCACTCCAATCAATCCACAATTCAACCCACAATCATCACTACAACCAAACTCCATCCATAATTTACTACAACAGCCCCAACATCTCAAGATTTCCAATTTATACTACCCTCAAACATGAACTAAAAGTTATACTTAAGTTCATTAACCAATAATCAAGATTTACAACTTCAAACTCATTACAAATCCAACCACACTCTAAGTATACAAGAATCATGCTTCTCATGAACCATACCAAACATAAAAACTCTAAGTATTAAAAAGTAGGGCTAGGGTATGAGATTATACCTTCTTGAAGCTTCTTAACATAACACAAGAGCTTTGAATGCCTAAAAGAACCTTGATCCTTGCTTGTATAACCTTAAACTTTCATAAAAATTCAAGAAAACTAAAGTTATTTTTTGAAAGTTACTATTCACCATCTTCTTCCTTGAATTATTGGAAGAGATTCATGAAAAATTAGAAGCTTAAACTCCTAGGATATGCTTATCTAATCATCAAGAAGCTAAGGAAATTACCTTGGATTTGTTTATGGAGTGAAGCTTGAATTTTGCAATTTTTCTTCTTTGAAAAAGGGAAAGGGCCGAGAGCTTCATGAAGATAAAGAGAGAAATTGAATTGTTTGCTTGCTTGGTGTTTTTGTGTGGTGTTTAGCTTGGTTACATGGAATTTACCATGGTAACTTTTACTTGGCCTAGAATCATCCAACAAAACACTTCTCCTTGTCATGCTTATGTCATCCTTCCTATGTCATCCAATTGCCACATATCTTCTCCTTGTGTGTGATGATGTCACAATCATTGGCTTCTTGTACAAGCTTGTCTCTTGGTCGCTTATTTGTTTTACGGTTCGCTTAACTTTCGTTCTTGTTCGTCGTTTGAGGGATTATATCCGGGATCTTATTACTTGGGTTCCCCTAAACCTTTCTCAATATTTTATATTCCTTTTATGATCCTCTCTTATAATCCTTGAATTAAAATTCATTTAATCGTGTTACCTTATACTCAATTCTTTCGGTATCTGGGGGATTTTCGGGAAAAATCAAAGTGTTCGAATTTAGATTCTGACGATCTTTACATACACTTATTTACTTTATGGAATACTAATACGATCTTAGAATTTTCATAACAGTACTCCTATATATCGTGGTCTGATAATTTTTCTTAATCAGCATTGTCAGCACAAGTTACTATTTATCAGGGTTTCAAAAATTTCCAAAAATTGGGGTTATTACAGTCTCCCCTCCTTAAAAGGATTCCGTCCCGGAATCAGATAGAAAATGAATAGGGATGCTCTCTTAACATTGCACTTTCTAACTCTCAAGTAAATTTTCCCACATTGTGGTTCTACCACCAAACTCTGACTAGTTTGATGACCCTTCTCCTAAGCACTTGTTCCTTTTTGATCTATAACCCTTCCTGGTTGCTCCATATAAATTACGTCTGGTTACATGTCTATGCGCTCATATGCCCCTATTTGTTTGGCATCCGGATTACACTTCCTTCACATTGATATGTGGAACACGTTATGGACTTGCTACAGGTTCGTGGGTAGGGCTAGCTCATGTGCTAACTTCCCAATACGTCTTAATACCTCAAAGGGTCCAACAATTCGTGGGCTTAGCTTTCCTTTCTTTCCAAACCTCATCCATCCTTTCCAAGGGAATACCTATAACTGCACTAGGTCCCCTACTTCCTACTCTTTTTCCTTTCATGACATATCAACACACTTCTTATGTCCATCTTGGGCTAATACCAGCCGTCCTCTGACTAGATCTATTATATCCCTGGTCCTTTGGACCGCTGCTGGTACGAGCATCTTGCGTTCTACAACTTCATCTTAACATTAGGGAGATCGACATTGTCTTCCCTCAAGGATCTCGTAAGGCGACATCTCGATACCTGACATACGATCTATTGTCGTGAGAAAATTTAATCTGCGTTAAGTGATCATTCTAAATTCTTTCAAGTCTATTGCACAGATTATCATCATAGCTTCTAGCATTATAGCTTTTGCTTCTCAATACCCACTCTTTTCCCGTTCATAATCGTTACTATCTTCCGTACAGAATACTATTCTAGATATACCTTTACTCGCTAGAGTTTTATAACCTTTTAATAAATGCGTCAACCTTAGTATCACGAATGCGTTTCCATTCCGAATACCACCATACTTGGTACCACTTCATCTCTAGCTGCCTCCATCTTCGAAAGCTTGGTCCTTCGTGTAGAAGTAAAAGAATTTATTGAGAGATCACTATGATCATGAACACTTGTTCTATTGCATAGTTAGTACAGAAGGTGGCCAGCCTTTAGTACTTGACAAGCAATTAAACAACATGTGGTATCCTACTAGGCTTCTATCACACAGATAGATAGTCATTCGGCAATACCTCCCCTTCTAGAAGGGTTGTTCTTCTCAGCTTACATGAAATGAAAAGAAGAGAAAAGAACGAATTGAAGAGAATTGTATATATGTAAAATATACTGCCACAAAATATCTGGCTTGGAATCTACCTCTGAACTATAGAGGTTTGTAATAGGAGAACAACATATATGTATATATATCAACATCAAGTATTATAGCATCGTATTTCACATGCCTAACTATTTTTGCTATTTCGTCCATCATTCTATGGACCCATGCTCTTGCTCTAGCTTATACACAATCACCTTTGAAACTCCCTCGACATCGAAAATCGAATCTGGGATCTCATTCTAGACATCATTGTTACTAGAATTCTATGCTTGCACCGCAACCTTCCTCGTATAGTAATACGACTCTCTATTGATAAGAAGGAATAAGTATTTAATAGGTAGATAATCGACTTTATTAGTCTATCAATGATAACTTATACACCACCATGACCCGATTAGTGGTACTCAATTTCAACATCCATTCAAATACAACTCTCACGGTTGTAAGTGATCGGCTCATTACTCGCAAAATCATTTGCTGCATTACTATGGCCCACCGTTGACCTACTGTAGTCATTCTTTTTCCAGGAAGTCTTAATAGCTAACCATACAGAGTCTATACATATCGTATCGAATCCTTCTAAGGAGGTAACATAATCACCATTCATGATTCATGAAGAACACTCCTGATCTTGACGTACATACATGACATGAAGCAGATAAAATTGCAGAAGAGTTTCAATGAAAGCAACGATAGCAGGCTAATACCATTATTAACCATATTTCTTTATTAGGAGATATGAAGCTCAAAGATTTATTTAGTCCTTTCATAACATGGTCCTGGTTTATCTCAAGATAGGACCTTCTAAGATATGTAGCCCGCTCACAGCGATAACATGAATTAAATCTTTACCAAACTACTATTATGGTTGAGTATCGCACAATCATCAGAAGGAATGTCAATCTTTCACACCATAATACAACCTTCACGGCTTTAACCATCATTACTGTATTCTTATGGCACGAGCGCCTATAATTTCTCTTTTACAGTTAGAGTGTCGGCCACCTCATTGGCCTTTCATGATAGTAATAGTTCCTTACAATCAATGTCATTTTAACCACCTCCAAATAAATTTTCTACCTCATTTCAATCACTGCTTATGTGAAAATGCTTGTCTTAAGTCCTGGTGAGAAAAAAAAATTCACCATTTTTCCATAAGTCATTGTCTTAGTCTTTAGATGTGAACATTGTCACGACTAACTCTCGATCATACTTAGGACGTCTCTTATCTTGGGTCCTTCTTGTTTTCACCAATCCCGACTCTCATTGGGTCGATCTACACTTTCTTATGGTTCAACACATGCCCCACCTGGCATTATTATAATTACGTCATTTTTTCCTTCATCAAAATTTCTATTCTTGAGAACTTTGAATATTACCTTTCTCCTTGTAAAACCTCTAAGGTTATCCTTAAATCCTTCATCAGGTACACCCTAGGCACAGGGCATATCAAGATACCATTTACTAATACCAGAATCATTGTATATATACTTCTGAAAAATTTCTCCACTGATCCTTAAAGGTTGTTGCTACCTTAATCCTTTCCAATTCATACTGTTAAAACTCATACTATCCCTATTAAGGGTGAAATGCCAACCTTTATGCATTCCCCTAGGATTCATTTTAAGTTACCGATGTTTTATCCTTAATTCCATCTTTAAAAAGGTACATGTTGTGGCGCCCTCCAAACCCGGGTCAGAAGTTTGGGGTCCACACACACACCTTAATTATAACCTGCTTATAACAATAATAAAGATAATAATAATATATGCAGTGACCCTACTTATCAACCACCACGGACCGCAACAGGTTAAAGTATGCACACAAGCCAACACACTAATATATTACAAACCGTTCAAATCCCAACTATTTCAAACTCACACTGAGTATCAAACATTATTACAAACTTTTACAAACTTAAATTATCCCAAAAGAAGCCTACTAGCTCAGCTTCCTCAACCTGAACCCCTAGCTCTCGCGCTGGACTGGGGATCCTCGCTACCAACTGGTTCCTTTTTAACTGGAAAGAATATAAACAACATCGCACAAATGAGCTAACTAGCTCAGCAAGTCACAATGACAAAACTGAGAATAATGATCATCAGGTGACTATGATTATGATATCAAGTGAACATTTGATTATGATTTAGAATTGGATATTATACTTTTAATTTAAAAACCAAGGTTAGGCTGCTGATCAGTCACGCACTAACCCCGAGCAAGGCACACAGCATTGCTCTAACTACTGGATCCAAGGCACACATTGGCCTAACTTGACCATTATATGGTCTGACCACGAATCTGGTCCACAATTTTATAAAAACAATCCAATTCTAACATAATAACAGAATATGCAATAATAAACAATAACCAAAATCATTAACAACAATGAGTGTTTAACAATGAAAGGGTTTCAATCTTTGTAAGGATCAATAAAGTAGTTTAAAAGCTTGAATGCTGGGTAATGAAAGAATTGGATAACAAAAGAATCAATATTTTAGGGTTTCAAAGATTTGGGCTCTCAAAGCATAGGATACAATGGTTGAATGTACAAGTAATTCAGTTCCGTGTTTGGGATTTTGTTTGCATGTATTTATGGAATAGTATTGTATACTTGAGGTTCGAGTTTGGGTTTACAATAATCAATGGCTTAGAAAGAATATGGTTCATGGCTCAAGAACAATAATTGAAATCAGGGTTTAGGTTTTCATGCTTCAAAGCACTTGCAATGTCAACAAGACTATCAAGAATTACAATATCTCGAGAAAGTTCAGAACATTTGCCTGGTATTAGCTTACTACTCTGCACTCACTTCCAATCACAACCGTCTTACTCTTCAACTATCTGTTTTCCTTTCCTACGTCTTGCCTTTTCTGCTCACATATCATAAGCATCTATCAATCATCAACTCACAAGATTCTATTCAACACACACTTCTATCTACCTTTCGTTTTACCCAAATCCGATTAACGGATTGAAATCTATGCAATAACCAAGTAAATATCGAATATATAGACCGATAGTCAAACAACAAGTCACGTATAACACATAATACATCACGTAATCAATGGTATATCATTTATAAAGAAGTCTCGGGTCATAAATAGGCTTTCTGGTATTTAAAGTGATTTTTAAAACATTTTTCGGAATTAAAACGAGTCGCTGGATCAATTTCGGGTTAATAAACAGGGTTCGGTTGGCCAATTCTGGCTCCGAAACAATTTTAGAATAATTATCGAGCCTTGAAAATAATTTAGAATAATATTTTAAAGCTCGAAACTATTTTTCTAAATTTTTAAATCATTTTTAAATATTTAAATCTAATTAAATAATTAATTAAAAATCAATTATTAATTAATTAAATCAATTAATCAATTAATTTTCGAATTAATTGACTAATTAATCGATTAAAAATTAACTGAAATTAATTAACTAATTAATTTAGATTTATTTGTGAATTAAAAATAATTTTTGGAATTAAAATAATAATTTTTAGAATTATCAGAAATTAAAAACGAATTTTTATAATAAAAATAATTGGGAAATATAATTTTTAAACATTTTTAAAACAGGAATCCTATTTTTGCAAAGTCTGGAAATTACAGGGACCAAACTGCATCGTCCCCAAAACTTCAGGGACCAAACTGTAATTTTTACAGGGGATCGCCGGAAAACACAGAGGTGGCCGGAGAACACGTTCCCGGCGTCCTCACCCCACCAACACCTCCAGATCACATCTACATAACACCAGGAACACAACCATGCAATCAAAACAACCTAACAATCCCTGAGTTGGCCGGAATTTGGCCGTGAAATTTTCCAGTTTCCGGCGAACATCGGAAAACTTCAAAACACAACTCCCTTCTCTACAGACCTCGTTGGTTCATGAAACTTATACGACTGGATTGCTAATTTCACAGAGAACACAACCCACTATATCACAACATCAATCTATCACAGAATAAGAAACCCCCAAATTTCAATTAAGAACATTCATACGGGTTATAAACCCTAATTTTAAAATTCGAAATTCAAACTCAAATTTGAACATGTTATTGAACTCCAAATCAGACGTATGACATATGAAAATCATCAGGAAAACAAGCTCTACAACATGCAATCATCAAATCATACAAACAATCATCCGAACAAAAATTCATATTTTTAATAAAATAAATTCGAAAATAAATAAATTTTTAGAAATTCAACCTTTGATTCTGCAGTGAAACAAAGCTTAGAATCTGATAGTACTCCTTGAGACCTTCAAATCGGTTACTCCAACTTTTCAAACGGATTTCACTAACGCCTTGAATTTGTGGTTTGATTCTCAGAAAGGTTTATGAATATATGATTTTTCTCTGTAAAATTATATATTTATCTGTCTGCAAATGATTTTGATACGAAATAAAATACGGTAAAAGGCTATTTATAATTACGGAAAATTAGTATCCCGTTGGATCATTCCGGATATAAAATGGTACGTTTATTTATAAAAACTGATCCAAACGGTATCGGTTTTCGGGATAGTTATCCAAATCAGTACAACTTGTACTGCGGTCTTGGTCTCAGCACCCAGTTACACGTACTACGAAGTGATAATTGGGATAGTTTAATAAAAAGCTCCCGTTTATCGAAAATACGGGTTTTATTAATTTACCGAAACGAATATTGTATCGAAAATGTTGTGCCGGGACCCGCGCAGGACAAACCGTACGCCGGATCGAAAAAGTTGAAACATGGAAAATGCTCGGAATATTACAATTAGGTTAGGAAGGAGTTCTCGGAAGAGTTTCGGGTTCCAAAAACGTAAAAACGATTGACGTCGGTTGGTTCCCGTTTTTATAAAATAAATTTTAATTACCCGGAAAAAGATTTTAAAAATTTCATATGATTCTTATAAATCTATAAATCAACATAAAAATAATTAGGAAGATATGACAATTATCTATATTTTATTTTGGACATATAAAAATTAAAATACTCAATTAATATTATTTTTGAATATTCAAGTACATATATCACTTAACAATTAACTCACAGAATAGATAATGAACACACATATTAATTATTTAATAGTAAAAATAATTACACGTTATATCCCGGATATTACATCCTTCCCCCCTTAAAAGGATTCTATCCTCAGAATCTCCTATGAAAACAAATGAGGATACTTTTCTCTCATATCACTTTCTAATTCCCAGGTTGACTCTTCAACCTTTGGGTTTCTCCACAATACTCTTACTAACTTTATCACTTTATTCCTCAATATTTTCTCTCTTTCCTCTAAAATCTCTATTGGATTCTCTACATATGATAAATCTGCCTGAAGTTCTATTGGCTCATATTCTATTACATGCCTGGAGTCTGGATTATATTTCTTGAGCATCGATACATGAAAAACATTGTGAATGTGCTCCATGTGCGGAGGTAACGCTAATTCGTAAGCGACTTTGCCAACGCTCTTTAGGATCTCAAAAGGTCCGACATATCTTGGGCTTAGCTTCCCTTTCTTCCCAAACCTCGTTAGTCCTTTCCACGGTGATACTTTCAATAATACCAAGCTTCCTTCTTCAAATTCCATGTGTTTCCTTGACTGGTCTGCATATCTCCTCTGACGATTTTGTGCGGTTATTAATCTTTTCTGGATAAGTTCAACAACTTCCTTTGTCTGCTGTACCAATTCAGGTCCGAGTATTTTGCGTTCTCCTACTTCGTCCCAATATAATGGAGATCTACATTTGCGTCCATAAAGGGCTTCATAAGGTGGCATCCCAATGTTGGCGTGATAACTGTTGTTATAAGCAAATTCTACCAGGGGTAAATGTTCGTCCCAACTTCCTTTGAAATCAATAGCACAAACACGTAGCATGTCTTCGATTGTCTGAATTGTTCTTTCACTTTGGCCGTCCGTCTGCGGGTGATAGGCCGTACTCATATTCAATTTTGTTCCCAAACATTCTTGAAAACTCTTCCAAAATCTTGAATTAAACCTTGGATCTCGATCAGATACGATAGACACTGGAACTCCATGACGAACTATAATTTCTTTTAGGTACATATGGACTAACTTGTTGAGCGAAAATCTTTCATTTATAGGCAGAAAATGAGCTGACTTGGTAAGTCTATCCACTATAACCCAAATGGCATCATGATTAGCCCTTGTCCTTGGTAATCCAACTATGAAATCCATGGTAATATGTTCCCACTTCCATTCTGGAATCTCCAATGGCTGTAGCAATCCGCTTGGTCTCTGATGCTCTGCTTTAACTCTCTGACAGGTTTAACATTTGTTAACCCATTCTGCAATTTCCCTCTTCATATTTGGCCACCAATAATTCTTCTTTAAATCTCTGTACATTTTGGTACTCCCTGGATGGATGGAATATCTTGAACTGTGTGCTTCTTGTAAAATTTCATTTTTCAGCTCCGTCACTGGTGGAATCCAAACTCTTGAAGAAAACCTAAGAATACCTTGATCATCTTGTTGCGTGCATAATTCCTCACCTACCAAACTATTTATATCTTGATCCATTACCTCTTTCTGGCATTTCTTTATTTTCTCCAATAACTCCGGGTGGAAAATCATACTGTACACTTTTGCTTCCTCAGGCTTGCAAATTCTAACCTCCAATTCTAATTTCTGAAATTCTTCATATATTTCTTCAGGTACAGATAACACATTTAACCTTCCCTTCCGACTTAACGCATCTGCTACAACGTTCGCCTTACCGGGATGATAATTAATCGAGCAATCATAATCCTTAATCAATTCTAACCATCTCCTTTGCCTCATATTAAGTTCCTTCTGGGTAAATATATATTTCAAACTTTTGTGATCCGTGAAAATCTCACACTTTTCTCCATACAAATAATGTCTCCAAATCTTCAAAGCAAAAACTATAGCTGCTAGCTCCAAGTCATGAGTAGGATATTTCTGTTCATGTGGTTTCAATTGTCTTGACGCATAAGCAATCACCTTGTCGTGCTGCATAAGAACAAATCCTAGTCCTTTATGAGAAGCATCGCTATAAATTACGAAATTCCCTTGATCGTCTGGAAGTGACAAAACAGGTGTCGTGATTAATCTCTGCTTCAATTCTTGAAAACTTTCTTCGCACTTGCCGTTCCATATAAACTTTTCATTCTTTCGTGTAAGCTTTGTTAATGATGTGGCAATCCTTGAGAGATTCTGAACAAATCGACGATAATATCCCGCCAATCCTAGGAAACTTCTTACCTCAGTGGGTGTTCTCGGTCTCTCCCAATTCGTAATTGCTTCGATCTTTGCCGGGTCCACTTTGATTCCTTCGTTACTGACTATGTGTCCTAAGAACTGAACTTCCTGTAGCCAAAACTCACACTTTGATAGTTTAGCATATAACTTCTTCTTCCTTAAAATCTCCAAAGCCATTCTCACATGTTCCGCATGATCCTCTTTCGTCTTGGAATAGATTAAAATATCGTCTATAAACACAATAACAAACTTATCCAAATACTCTTTGAAAATTCTATTCATCAGGTCCATAAACGCTGCTGGGGCGTTGGTCAATCCAAAAGACATCACTAGAAATTCATAATGCCCATACCTTGTTCTGAAAGCTGTCTTTGGTATATCTTCTGGCTTGATCTTTAGTTGATGATATCCCGATCTTAAATCAATTTTGGAGAAATACTTGGCTCCCTTCAATTGGTCAAACAGATCATCGATTCTGGGTAACGGATACTTGTTCTTGATTGTCAGGTTGTTGAGCTCCCTATAGTCAATGCACAGTCTCATACTTCCATCTTTCTTCTTGACAAATAATACCGGGGCTCCCCACGGGGATACGCTGGGTCTAATTACTCATTTCTCTAACAATTCTTGCAATTGCCTTGCTAGCTCTTTCATCTCAACAGGTGCCATTCTGTACGGGGCTTTGGACACCGGTTCTGTTCCAGGTTCTAAGTCGATCGCAAATTCAATTTCTCTATCTGGAGGAAGTCCTGGTAACTCGTCGGAAAATACATCTGGAAATTCATTCACTACTAGGATATCTTCAAGTTTTGCTGGCTCCTGACTTTTGTCAATCACGTATGCTACGAAATGCTCGCATCCTTGCCGTAGTAACTTCTTGGCTTGAATCATCGTTAAGAACTTCTTTACCTGCTTCTGTCCCTTGAACGTTACTATTCTTTCGTCTGGCGTTTTCACCATTACTTTCTTATTTCGACAATTTATCTGAGCATCATGCTTAGATAACCAATCCATCCCTAATATCACATCAAATTCTCCTAACTTAAATGGTATCAAATCTACACAAAACTTACTACCAGAAATCTCAACCTCACAATTCTCACAAACTTGATTCACAGTTACACGTTCTTGATTTGCTAATTCCACAGTCATTATTTCATTTAAGCACTCAACTGGACAATTTAATTTACTAACAAAATCTTATGAAACAAACGATCGAGTTGCTCCCGAGTCTATTAACACTTTGGCACATAAAGAATTCACATTAAGCGTACCTGCCACGACATCCGTATCCTGGATCACATCCTTCACCGACATGTCAAAAACTCTAGCCCTTGGAGTCTCATTCATTGTTGGGGTAGATCCCATAATCCTCAATGTATTACTGACTGAGGCTGGTGTCTTGCAATCCCTGGCCATATGTCCTGTCTTCCCACATTTAAAGCATGTAAATCCAATGACTGGAACTTTCACTGCTGGATTTCGGATAGGCTGATCCTTATTTGCTGGCTGATTTCGGCATTCCCTTGAATAGTGCCCTTTCTGGTTGCATTTAAAACATACCACATTCAACTTGTTACAAACTCCTCCATGCTTCTTTCCACAAACTTGACAATCTGGAAAAGTTAATCTCAACTGATTCGGCTGATTCACATTAGCTGGACGATTGCCTTGGCCTCCGTCTCCTGCATTTTGTCTCCTGAAATTAAAATTTCTCCCTGGCTGGAACTTGCCCTTCTTAAAATTTGGAAACTTCCCTGTTTGTGACTGACCCTCACTTCCCTCAACTTTCCTTTTCTTGCTTTCCTTATCTTTCTGGAACATCTCACTCTCTGTCTCTGCGATCATAGCTTTCTGTACAACCCCGGCATAAGTATCCAATCAAAAATAGCTACCTTCCCTCTGATCCATGGCTTCAAGCCTTGCTGGAATCTCTTAGCTTTCTTTCTATCAGTATCAACATACGACGACACATACCTTGACAATTCCTCAAACTTCCCCTCATAATCTGTTACCGACATATTCCCTTGTTTTAACTCTAAAAACTTTAGCTCCATCTGATCTTGAACAAATTGAGGAAAATACTTTTCTAGAAACAATTCCTTGAACCTTTCCCAAGTAATAACATCCGTACCTTCCAATGTCTTCACCATCTCCCACCAATAGGTGGCTTCATTCTTCAGATAATAACTTGCAAACTCAACCTTCTGTTCTTCCTTTACTTTCACTAAGGCAAATGCCTTCTCTATTTCCTTTAACCAAACATTTGCTTCAATTGGCTCTAAGGAACCCTTGAATTCTGGTGGGTTTATTGCCTGAAAAGTCTTGAAGGTTACCTGGGGATTGGTCTGTCTTTGTTGTTGTTGTGCTAGGTGAACTGTTTGTTTGGCCAAGATTTGAAGAATCTGGGCTATTGCTGGGTCCATAGGTCCTGGGTTCACATTCGGGTTTGTATCATCTTGATTGTTGTTGTTGTTAGTTTCTTCATTTCGGGTGTTGGTGCGGGTATTTCTTTTGGGAGGCATTTTCTGTAAAGAATCAATCAACTTATTTAGCTTTTGAATCAATCTTTTACATAAAAGAATAGTTTTGTAAAATAGAAATATTTCTTTTTGAAAACAGTTGTGACTAAATAAATTGCATGCTTCTTTACAGAATATAAACAGTTATGGAAAACAGGGCACATGGTATCACAGGGTATAACTGGTGCAATAAATAAGGTAAGGTAAAACAGGTGCAATAAAATAAATAACAGTGCTGGAAAGGAAAAAAGTACTGATATATATAGATCAAAAGTTTTAGGGTAGTACAAGCGTAAAGACGCTTCGGAAGTAAAAGCAAAAAGGGTACAACAACCTACTCACTAGTCAGCATAGCTAGTCTATAAATACAACTCAAAAGTCTACTGATACACACTACACACTACTGTACATACTACATAACCATAACAACACTGCTCAGAATCTCCATCTCTGAATCTCTGGCTCATGACAAGTCTGGACCTCCAATCTCCTCAAGCTCTTCTAGAACCCATTTAGCCCATTCTACTAAGAAATCAGGGGTGATGTCCTCATGTGTAGCCTTAGCAATCCTCACTGCAGCTGTCCTACGAAACGCATGGAGCCTCTCTCTAAGTCGCCTCTCACCACTCCCCATCTCTCTGGTACGCATAATATGTAGTAACTCCTGAATCTGACCCTGAAGGAATCGCTGCTCCATAAGGCAAGCCTCAAACTGATGATATGGGACAGGATAGGAAGAGAACTGGAAAGGTACTCCTGTGACTGAATGACCGGTAAAACCTGAATCAGCAGGTGGGGGTCCTCTGACAGGTGGCCTCACGCCTGGAGGTGGAATAGCCTGCAGTGGTACGGGCTGCAACACAGGTGGAGGTAGAATAGCCAATGCTGGTGGAACAACAGGACGTGGATCCGAAGACAGCATTCCAACTGAAGGCTCTGAGTGATCAGCGGATACGGGAATAAAAGAGTCGGCCATTACTGCTATCTGAAATCATATCGCAATATAAGAATCTCGTACCATAACACGAACTATACTAATATCTGATATACTGAAACACTCAACCTCTCAACGTTCTATCATCCTATGCCTTAATTCTAATCCTAACCCTCTACCCATTCCCGTTAACCTAGGCTTGTGTTAGTGACTTATAACCTGTAGCTCTGATACCAAACCTGTGGCGCCCTCCAAACCCGGGTCAGAAGTTTGGGTTCCACACACACACCTTAATTATAACCTGCTTATAACAATAATAAAGATAATAATAATATATGCAGTGACCCTACTTATCAACCACCACGGACCACAACAGGTTAAAGTATGCACACAAGCCAACACACTAATATATTACAAACCGTTCAAATCCCAACTATTTCAAACTCACACTGAGTATCAAACATTATTACAAACTTTTACAAACTTAAATTATCCCAAAAGAAGCCTACTAGCTCAGCTTCCTCAACCTGAACCCCTAGCTCTCGCGCTGGACTGGGGATCCTTGCTACCAACTGGTTCCTTTTTAACTGGAAAGAATATAAACAACATCGCACAAATGAGCTACCTAGCTCAGCAAGTCACAATGACAAAACTGAGAATAATGATCATCAGGTGACTATGATTATGATATCAAGTGAACATTTGATTATGATTTAGAATTGGATATTATACTTTTAATTTAAAAACCAAGGTTAGGCTGCTGATCAGTCACACACTAACCCCGAGCAAGGCACACAGCATTGCTCTAACTACTGGATCCAAGGCACACATTGGCCTAACTTGACCATTATATGGTCTGACCACGAATCTGGTCCACAATTTTATAAAAACAATCCAATTCTAACATAATAACAGAATATGCAATAATAAACAATAACCAGAATCATTAACAACAATGAGTGTTTAACAATGAAAGGGTTTCAATCTTTGTAAGGATCAATAAAGTAGTTTAAAAGCTTGAATGCTGGGTAATGAAAGAATTGGATAACAAAAGAATCAATATTTCAGGGTTTCAAAGATTTGGGCTCTCAAAGCATAGGATACAATGGTTGAATGTACAAGTAATTCAGTTCCGTGTTTGGGATTTTGTTTGCATGTATTTATGGAATAGTATTGTATACTTGAGGTTCGAGTTTGAGTTTACAATAATCAATGGCTTAGAAAGAATATGGTTCATGGCTCAAGAACAATAATTGAAATCAGGGTTTAGGTTTCCGTGCTTCAAAGCACTTGCAATGTCAACAAGACTATCAAGAATTACAATATCTCGAGAAAGTTCAGAACACTTGCCTGGTATTAGCTTACTACTCTGCACTCACTTCCAATCACAACCGTCTTACTCTTCAACTATCTGTTTTCCTTTCCTACGTCTTGCCTTTTCTGCTCACATATCATAAGCATCTATCAATCATCAACTCACAAGATTCTATTCAACACACACTTCTATCTACCTTTCGTTTTACCCAAATCCGATTAACGTATTGAAATCTATGCAATAACCAAGTAAATATCGAATATATAGACCGATAGTCAAACAACAAGTCACGTATAACACATAATACATCACGTAATCAATGGTATATCATTTATAAAGAAGTCTCGGGTCATAAATAGGCTTTCTGGTATTTAAAGTGATTTTTAAAACATTTTTCGGAATTAAAACGAGTCGCTGGATCAATTTCGGGTTAATAAACAGGGTTCGGTTGGCCAATTCTGGCTCCGAAACAATTTTAGAATAATTATCGAGCCTTGAAAATAATTTAGAATAATATTTTAAAGCTCGAAACTATTTTTCTAAATTTTTAAATCATTTTTAAATATTTAAATCTAATTAAATAATTAATTAAAAATCAATTAATAATTAATTAAATCAATTAATCAATTAATTTTCGAATTAATTGACTAATTAATCGATTAAAAATTAACTGAAATTAATTAACTAATTAATTTAGATTTATTTGTGAATTAAAAATAATTTTTGGAATTAAAATAATAATTTTTAGAATTATCAGAAATTAAAAACGAATTTTTATAATAAAAATAATTGGGAAATATAATTTTTAAACATTTTTAAAACAGGAATCCTATTTTTGCAAAGTCTGGAAATTACAGGGACCAAACTGCATCGTCCCCAAAACTTCAGGGACCAAACTGCAATTTTTACAGGGGATCGCCGGAAAACACAGAGGTGGCCGGAGAACACGTTCCCGGCGTCCTCACCCCACCAACACCTCCAGATCACATCTACATAACACCAGGAACACAACCATGCAATCAAAACAACCTAACAATCCCTGAGTTGGCCGGAATTTGGCTGTGAAATTTTCCAGTTTCCGGCGAACATCGGAAAACTTCAAAACACAACTCCCTTCTCTACAGACCTCGTTGGTTCATGAAACTTATACGACTGGATTGCTAATTTCACAGAGAACACAACCCACTATATCACAACATCAATCTATCACAGAATAAGAAACCCCCAAATTTCAATTAAGAACATTCATACGGGTTATAAACCCTAATTTTAAAATTCGAAAATCAAACTCAAATTTGAACATGTTATTGAACTCCAAATCAGACGTATGACATATGAAAATCATCAGGAAAACAAGCTCTACAACATGCAATCATCAAATCATACAAACTATCATCCGAACAAAAATTCATATTTTTAATAAAATAAATTCGAAAATAAATAAATTTTTAGAAATTCAACCTTTGATTCTGCAGTGAAACAAAGCTTAGAATCTGATAGTACTCCTTGAGACCTTCAAATCGGTTACTCCAACTTTTCAAACGGATTTCACTAACGCCTTGAATTTGTGGTTTGATTCTCAGAAAGGTTTATGAATATATGATTTTTCTCTGTAAAATTATATATTTATCTGTCTGCAAATGATTTTGATACGAAATAAAATAAGGTAAAAGGCTATTTATAATTACGGAAAATTAGTATCCCGTTGGATCATTCCGGATATAAAATGGTACGTTTATTTATAAAAACTGATCCAAACGGTATCGGTTTTCGGGATAATTATCCAAATCAGTACAACTTGTACTGCGGTCTTGGTCTCAGCACCCAGTTACACGTACTACGAAGTGATAATTGGGATAGTTTAATAAAAAGCTCCCGTTTATCGAAAATACGGGTTTTATTAATTTACCGAAACGAATATTGTATCGAAAATGTTGTGCCGGGACCCGCGCAGGACAAACCGTACGCCGGATCGAAAAAGTCGAAACATGGAAAATGCTCGGAATATTACAATTAGGTTAGGAAGGAGTTCTCGGAAGAGTTTTGGGTTCCAAAAACGTAACAACGGTTGACGTCGGTTGGTTCCCGTTTTTATAAAATAGATTTTAATTACCCGGAAAAAGATTTTAGAAATTTCATATGATTCTTATAAATCCATAAATCAACATAAAAATAATTAGGAAGATATGACAATTATCTATATTTTATTTTGGACATATAAAAATTAAAATACTCAATTAATATTATTTTTGAATATTCAAGTACATATATCACTTAACAATTAACTCACAGAATAGATAATGAACACACATATTAATTATTTAATAGTAAAAATAATTACACGTTATATCCCGGATATTACACATGTATCCTTCCATGGATAAATCAAGTTATATATCCCTGATAAGGGTGTCTTATTCAATCATTCCCACCTCGATAGTATATGCCTAATTTCACAATAACATATGTATTCAAAATGAGGTCAATCAATATGGCCTCTAAAAGATAACAACGGTTATCCGCTTTTCTTGCATGATTCAGTAATGATAATAGGGATGTTCTAGAAGATATTGGCCGTGTTAAACGTGAACCTTTTAGTTCTAACTACTCATTTACCTCTTTTATTTATCTCAACAGTCATCTCAATGCTGGGATATCTTTTATGCCTGGCGTCCCCCTTTTTGGGTATCAATTCACATGCGTTACTCACACTTCACATTCTTGAAGGTCACTTCATTCATGCGATTTCCTAATTTCTTACTTTCTTGTCTCCTCATACCCAACTCCCTTATCATACCTCAAACCCTATTGCCTTTATATTCCTTTCCTCTTCAGTTTCTTTTTATTTTCCTTTCTCTTACAATCATTTCACGAACCCACTAATCATTGACTTCAAACATCATATCATTCTGGGATTCTTGTCCTCGAGACGAATCTTGACAACTTTTATAACTTAGATTCATAACTCATCATACTCGTCCGCCTTTGTTCTGGCTCTAAAGCCTTTACACTATCTCTATAACCTTGGGAAGTACTTTCCCGAAAACAATATACCGAACTTTAATCGGTTTATATAACATCTGGCCCCGTGTCTTTCTTCGCCTTTCACCAGTGGGTGGCCTCTCTCTTAGGAAGGTAAGTGATAAAAATAGTCTTTTGCGCTTCATCAATCATTCAGAATATAAAATCAGTCCTCTATTTCCTTTGGCCAGGCTCTTGCCTCGGCTAGGTCAGCTTGTTCCTTGGAACTCTGAGAGCTTAGTGACTTAAAGGTCCTGAAAGAATTTCCCACCGCATTGTTTCCTCAGGGTGGTGTTTGGGAATAAAAGTATAATTTTTATTTAGGCAGGTCCATGAATTGTCCCATAAGAGTACCATCATGGTTCTCCCTACCTTGCTCGACTTCTGTTTTCTCAGTATGAAATGTTTCATCCTTCTCCCATAATCAGGGTTATCTTATACGTTAAAATCCTTATTTTCCATTATGTTATGGGTTCTTTCTTTCTTGATGGCGACCTCCCTGACTCTCACATTCAGGATCTGCCCTAATCTTATTCCTCAACGATGGCTTTCATCCAAGATCTCATCTTTAAGCTCTTGAACGTTTGGAACCCAAGTTCTGTAGGAATACCTTATTATTCCTTTATCATCTTTCTCGGTATTAATCTCTTCTCTATTCATTGGCTCTCTGCCTTCATTTATCACTTCTTCTTGGCACAATATGATCCTTTTCAATAATTTAGGTTGCATTAAAATCTCAAACAACTTTCAGTACCGGCTCCGATTACCTTCACTTCTATTTCCATTTTCTCAAAATCTCTTATCAACTCTACCAAAGACATTATCATCTTGAGTCTCTCCTTTATACTAAGGGAATTAGCCACCATTTTGGCTTTCCCTGGATGATAAAGAATCTCATAATCGTAATCCTTTATTAGCTCTAACCACCTCCTCTGGCGCATGTTGAGCTCTTTCTTCGTGAAAATGTACTAGAGCACTTATGGCTTATGTAAATCTCGCACTTCTCTCCATACAAGTAGTGCCTCCAATTTTATATTCCCTTAATTGTCTTGATGTGTACGCGATTACCTTGATGTGCTGTATGAGAAGCACCCCAATTCCTTATGCGAAGTGTCACTACACATCACAACATCTCATTTTCCATCCGGCAACACCAACATAGGGGCCGTCACCAATCTTTGCTTCAGTTCTTAAAAGTTGTTCTCGCATTTCTCTGTCCATTCGAACTTCTCAGTCTTACGAGTAAGCCGCGTTAAAGGGGCTACTATCTTTACAAACTTGAACTATAACGACTCGTGTATTTTTGAATTATTTAAATATATAGTTGTGGAAGTATTAATTATATAAAATAAGTGTTTTGGTTTTGGTAGCAGTATGTTGATATATGTTATTTGTCTGTGATTTATTGGTGTAAAGGATTGGAATGTGTAGTTAAAGATTGAGTTATATTATTCTGTTTTAATTTTTAAAGGTGATTTTATTAGAGTTCTAAATCCGTAAATATTTGGATTGTCTCTAAAATTAGTTTTATGATTCTATAAGTTTAATAATTATTTTTGGGATTTTACAAAATTTAAATATCAATATTTTATCAATTATTTAATCCTGTATGATTTTCTGATTACATTTAATTGTAAAATCTGTATTTAATTCCAGATTTCGTCAAAAATTATGAAACTCATATTTATTTAAGTTCGGAATATTTCAAGAATTTTAAAATTATTTTGGAAATTTTCGGGATTTATTTCACCTGCGCGTCGATTCGTTAATTGCTAAAAGCGGGTATGAATTGTGTTTCGGAAATTAATTTAAAATTTCAAAATTTATGTTTTTATTTACCTCGGGATATTTCTAACATTTTAAGACTATTCTCGTAATTTTTTGAATTTGTTTCAAGTGCAATTTAATTCGTTAAATTGCAAATTTCGAGTTAAAAACCCGGACTTAAAACCTTCGTAATTATCTTAAAAGCCACGTGTCGGATTTTCAGAATTTTAGTTGCCACGTGTTGCTACCTCCTGTGTTATTCAGCAAAGGAAAAAAATAAATAAATAAACAAACCCACCCCTGTTCACTCGTGTCTCCATCTCACTGCTCTTCTCGTTTTTTTCTTTTCTTTTTAATCTCCCTGTCTCTTTCTCTATTCGCGGGTTCATATATCTGTGTCTCCTCCGGCTGCTTAATTTAGTTCCGGTAATTGCCAGTCTTCCGATTATGGCTCCTGTTGCTTGAATCGTATATATGTATATATGTGTTGGTGTGTGATGGTATCTGCTGTCTGTTTTGTTCTATTTGGTTACCGCCGGACTAATTTCCGGCGAGGTGACCCTGTTGTTGGGGCGGCGCATGTGCGTTGTCTTCCCTGTTCCATTTTGATAATTGTGTTGTTATCGGCTGTTGCTTTTATTTTTTCTGTTGGATTGTGTACATACATATATACATGCGTATATGTATGTGTGTTGTCCAGTTGTGTGATTGTGGTGCTATCTTCGTCTGTTGTCGCCTGTACCGTGCCTTTTTCCGGCCATGGTGGTGTTTCCTTTTCCGATTATGCGCGTGAGCGCGTGTTATTTTCTGAATGGGGATTTTTTATTATTATTTTATTCATTTCTGCAGGGAACTATTGAATAATATCTGTGAGATAAATAAAAATAAATTATGTGCGGAAATAATTATTAATTAATCGGTGGGATTCTCGAAGGATGTCCAATAATCGAAAACCCGAGAATTTTATCGCCGTCGACGATGAGCTTCGGTGAGCCGACGGTGGACGGTGATGAATCATTTCTGAGTCCTATGAATAATAATAATTAACTAAAAAAAATTTATCGGTGATTGGGATTTGCGAGTGTGATGGGTTGTTGTATTTTAATCGGAT
Organism: Apium graveolens; assembly: GCF_009905375.1. Lineage (NCBI taxonomy): Eukaryota > Viridiplantae > Streptophyta > Magnoliopsida > Apiales > Apiaceae > Apium > Apium graveolens. The sequence continues at coordinate 89,829,607 of NC_133649.1, forward strand.
TGTTGTGTTTGAAACTTGACGTCGATTGATGTTTCGACGGGTAGTCCGATAAACAAAGGAGACGCTGCCCGATTTCCAGGGAAACTGAATTATGTAAATACGGGAACGTACCCAATGATTATCGGGACGTCGAGTGACTATATGTACATGTGTATGTTTTATATACTAAACTTGGTTGTGTGATGTAATGGAATATTTTGCCAAATCGATAACCCTGATTTCATAAAATAAAGAGTGTGGGTATTTTCCGAAAACGAACACTGAACCGATTTTTGAGAACGTGAACCCTAAGTGATACGTGTATTATTATTTGAAGTATGTTATGAGTCGGATTTTGTTAACGTTCGGGTTGATTGTTAGCGAGGATATGTCAAGCATAATCGAATGTCTAAGTTAGGATATTTCGACCTTGTAGGTTCTAGTCGGAATGCCTGAGAATTGGAATTGGACGAAAGATAGTTGGTGGTGAGTCGAAAAGCTCAGTAAGGTCTCAATAAAAGGACTTAAGTGTTGAGGTCGAATCCAGAGTGATATAGTGGTTGGACGTAAAAGCCTAAGCGGCAGAATTGGCCCAGAATTGATCAGTAATAGTTGTAAAGCCTTGTAAGGCAAGTATTTCTGAACTTTTCTTCAAGATATATATTACCAATGTTTTTGAACTGTTTTATAACATGTCGCTATTATTTAAAATAACTCATGTTTTATATTGTAAGAGCTTTAAACCATTTAACCTTGAACCCTGATTTTCTTGATCTTGAGCCATAAGCCTTATTCTTTGTAATCCGTCCTTTGTTGATCCTCAGACACCAAACCATACAAATATAATACTACTCCCCAAAGGTATAACTACCAAACACCAAACACTGAAAGAGAATGATTCGAAAACACAGAAACTTTTATACTCCAATCATTCTTAATAACATCAAAGAACCATATCCTGAAAAATCATTACTGGTCTAATACCTGACCCTTGTACAAACTGAAAACCGTTTCTTATACATACCTTGATATACCCTTGAGATATCCATGAGTTTCCTTACGTTTTTTATGCAAATGTTTAACCATCATTGATTATGAACTTGTTTTATTGAATCATATTGTTATCATATTGAACTGCTTTAGGATTGGATAGTTTTTATATACGTGGACCAGATTCGTGGTCTGACCATACCAATGGTCAAGTTAGGCCAATGTGTGCCTTGGATCCAGTAATTAGAGCAGTGCTGTGTGCTTGCTCGGGGTTAGTGCATGACTGATCAGCAGCCTAACCTTGGTTTTTAAAACTTAAAATGAATATCCAATTCTAATAATTAGTTAAAAAGATACCTGATTCCTTTGAATCATCTCATTTGATCATTGTTTAACCTCAGTTATCGTTATCATGACTTGTTGAGCTAGTTAGCTCACTCTTGCGAATCTTTTTATATATATTACAGTTGAAAAGGATATGGATGATAGTGAAGTTCCTCAGTCCAAAATGCGGGCTAAGGTTCCAGTTAAGTTGGATCGAGCTAGCAGAAGCTTCATGGGGTAGAGAGATAGTCAAATTGTAAGAATACTTTTATTATCAGTTGTAAGTTAAATTAAAGGGAAATTTGGTACGTTGTAATAAAAGTTAAGGTTGTGGCTTGTTTTCATACTTTAACCTATTGCGATCCGTGGTTTTATAAAGCAGGGTCATTATAAATAATATTTCTTATACAGGTTAATATAATGTATTTGTGTTGTGGACCCCAAACTTCTGACCCGGGTTTGGAGGGCGCCACAGTTTGGTATCAGAGCTACAGGTTATAAGTCACTGAAACAAGCCTGGATTGTCGGGATTGGGTAGAGGGTTAGGATTAGGAATAGGAAATAGAAAGATAAGACGTCGTGAGGATGAGTGCGACTATATAGTAGGTCTTCGGCACGGTTCATGTTGCGATTCGGGATTCCTAGCTTGCGACGTGATTTACAGACAACGGCAATGGCAGATCCTGATTTCCATGCATCATCTGATTGTTTGGAGCTTTCCGTTCGAGAATCGTCATCTTCTCTCAGATTTGATTTGCACCTTATTTCTCCACCAGCATTAATGGTACCACCTTCTGTTATAACGGTTGCACTTCTTCAAGTTATTCTACGCTAATTTTCCCCCACTTGATATGAGATTACCTATTCAAGAACCTCCATCTATCTATTCTTGTTTTACTGGACATTCGGTTGTGAGTGTATCTCCTCAGTTTACCCTACACCCCGTTCTATACCCCCAGTTTAAAACTTGTACTATGAAGCAATTGGATCTACGAGGGCGGATTAGGGTGTTATAGTAAATGGCGAGTATTTGAGATATAAAGAAAGGTGAGAAGAAGTTTAAAAGAAGATTTAAGTGTTCCGGAGGATAACTGTTACCAGATTAAACGAGGCCACTAGTAAATAGACCACCCGTGATTAGTCTGTGGGATGGACTAGAGGAGTTTTGAGAGAGTTAGAGAGAAAAGTATAGATATGGAATTTTTGTAGAATTAAATGATGGTGCTATGATAAATGCGATATGTAAAGTAGTGATGTGATGTGATATGAGCAAATTTTGGTTCTATAAAATAGACTTGTTGACTAATGGATAGTTTGTTCCCCTTAACGATTGCAAAGTTGATGATGGAAGTATTACTAGTATGGGAGCTTTGATGTGAAGCTACGAATAAGGTAACATGCAACGACAACTGAAGTTTTCGTTGATTAAGGAAGGAAAATGGACTCGATAAAGGAGAAAAGGTAGATCGAAGTGAACGGACCTTTATGTGATTATTTCTTTAATTTGGTACCTTGTTATAGGTCGGAAGGACAACAACCAACTCATATAGTAAGGACAACCAGATTTGTGATTTTCAAAATTTTTAACAAGTTTTTATAAAAGATTTTCCTTACAAAATTTCTAAAAGCCTTTTTGAATAAAATAAGTTTTAAATCTTGGTTGTCAAGTTACTACTTGAGTTTCTTGTTTGTTAAAAGACCCGGATTACCTGGAAGGATACTTATTTTAGACCCAGTACTGTTAATTCAGAGAATAAAGTGATCTGCGATTATGAAGAAGTTGATTATTCCTAATGGTAAGGTGTAAATGTTGTTTGACAAGGTTAATAACAGAATCCATATACGGAGTAATTATTTATCCAGTTGCAGAGACCATTAGAGTTTAAAGAATTCATTGATTTAAAAAGAGCCTGAGCGTGATCGAAGAAGATTGGGAAGATTTCCAGACTTTCCTAAAAGAAGAACATTATTAACAGAATGATCGTTATGTTGAATGGGTCGTGGTTATTCTAAATTAAAAAGAGGAAACCCGAAGTTATCTGATAAGAACGCTATTATGATCGAATTGTTAAATTATTATACGTGTAGATGCGATGCTTAATTTGCGAAGGCATTTCAGTGTACCTTCTAGAGTTGTTATATGACGCAATTGGGATATGATCGAACAAGCTCGAAAGATGAATACAAATGAAATGTGGGTGGTGACCAATGGTGTCATTCTTGTCGTCAATATTGCAGTATATATTCCTTTTTAATTCCTAAAATTGTATGAACTTCTGTTCTTAAATAAACTCGTTGCTATGATATTAAAAAGGAGGATATTGCATTCCTTTCAAATTTAATTGTTTCCTCAAGTTTTGCTTTTTGATTGGGATAAACAGTGTTATGATGAGACACTTTATCAGAATGATGAAGAGTCGGGTGGGACGCCACCTAATCATGTGCTGTATGCCATATGGTATGAAAGACTGGCCATCTTTAATACCAATGTGGTTGTCTCATTCATATTCAAATCCTTGTTTCTTCTTTCTTTCCAACTCTAAATTTTGTTGAATTGTGAATCCTTCTAGTTGCTTCGTTGTACTGTCGTTCTTTGTAAAAGTTTTTTAAACAGAAATCAATGAATTACGGACCAAGCGGGCAAAGTTCCATCTACCTCTCATGCATGGAAAGCAAACAAGGGCATATGGCGAGAATTGTAAATTACTAACCCAGTCAGGGATGCACTAAGGATCAAAGGAAGCTACTCCAATAAAGAATGCGTCTTCAAGAATGAAAATATGCGATTTTCCTGCGAAATATGTTATTCAGAACACAGACGTGATGACATGGATGATTATGGTAAGTACCTTATGCGTTAAAGTATTAAAAGATGTGAGAGAAACTTAATTGTTTATCCCTCAAGATTTTGTTGATGAGATGAATTACTCTGTTGAATTGATAAGATTATGATTAAAGGACTAGCAAGTCAGAAACGTGTAATTGTTACATAAGTGAATACCAATGATGGAATTGAGATTTCTGGTAATAAGTTGTGAATAAGTGATATCATTTGAGATAAGAGGACTTGACATTATTCTAAGGAATGAATTAACTATTTAAGCGTGATGTCCAGATAGATCGTCGTGATAAAAAGATAGTTCTGAGGACGCCAAATAAAAAGGTGGTGAGTTCAGAAGATGAAAAAAGGTAAAGAATTTGTTAATGATGACTTAAGCTAAGAGGTTACGGTGACCAAGAGGTAAGCACTATGGTGATTATGGATAGAATTCAGTAGTAAACGGAATTTGAAGATTTTATAGTTTCAAGATATATTTCCAGACGAATTACCAAAATTTTCTCCAGATAGGGAAATGAAGCTCGCGATTGACATAACACTTGAAACGAAGCCAGTGACCAAGGCCTTCCACAGAATGGCACCAGTTAAAATGAGGAAGTTAGTAAAGCAGATACAATAGATGTTAGAAGAAGAAGCGATTAGACCCAGTGTATCCCATAAGGTGCACTAGTACTAATTGTTAATAAAAAGATGGAAGTATGAGATTGTGCGTCGACTAGAGAAAGCTCAACAAGTTTACTATCAAGAAATCTTTAGGGAATATTTGGATGAGTTGTATTTGTGTTACTTAAAGTTAGCAAAGGACCATGCGAAGCATTTAATGACAACTAAGGAGTCAGAGAAGAAAGAAGTATGTGAAGGTTGTAAGGTGAAAGTTTTAATGGTAGAAAGTATAAGTAATCAGTGAAGAAGAGACCATAGGAGATCCAGTAGAAATTAAAGTTATTATGAATAAAGAAAGGCCAAAAGCACCAACAAAAGTAAAAAGTTTTACCATGGACCGGTTACTACTGAAAATTTATGCAAGATTTCTTGAAAGTTGCAATACTTTTGGCGAAGCTAACCAGGAAAAAGCGAGGAATTTATATGAAATGGAGAAGGGTAAAGAAAGTTTTGTGGAGTTAAAGAAGAAAATGGTTACAACACCTGCTTTATCATATGGAAAGTATCAAGGGGATTTGGTAGTTTATAGTGATGCTTCTCATAAGGAAGTAGGATGTGTGTTGATGTAGCACAATAAAGTTATTGTATATGCACCCAGACAACCAAAACCTTATGAGCAGAAGTATCCTACTCATAATTGGGACTAACAGTAATAATATTTATTTTGAAAGATTGGGAAACATGATATGTATGAAGAAAGGTGTAAGATATATACGGGCCCTAAGAGTTTGAAGTATATATTCATGAGGAAAAGCAAATGTAGTAGCAAACGATAAAAAAAAAGGAACAAGGATGGATAGTATGACCTTTCAGTTGAAGTTGTGAAGGGAAAGACAAGATGGCAAGAGAAGATAATGGATCACGATGTTAGTAGTTAATAAAAGGAAATTCATGTACCCAGGAAAACGATCACTATATCCCCAGGTTCTCTTCCAGCACTTGGAAGTTACAAGTAGAAGAATTAAGAAATGAGATGCCACAGGGAATTCATAGTATAAAGTATATACTCTATTGAAGAGATGCCAAACTATATGGGAATAAAAGAAAAAAAACAGCGATAACCAGGTATAAGAAGGATATTTCAAAATGGATTAGAAAATGTTGGACACATCAAAGAATTAAGACGAAGTATTAGAGGCCTAGTGGACAAGGTAGACCAAAGAGTGGTTTTACAAGAAGTGAATCGTAAAATGTACCAGTAATATTGATGGAGAAAAGGAATGAAATAATGAGATTATGTACGGATTATCGGGAGTTTAACAAAACAGCGAATAAGGAGAAGTGACCCCTATAAAGAATTAATTACTTACAAGACCTAATTCAAGAAGTATGTTACATTTCGGGAATTAATTTAAGATCCGACCTGAGAACATATCAGAGATTACGATTAAAGTGAGTTATGAGCATTGCAAGCTCCGGTGATATTAGGTGAAATAACAAGTGTATCAGTTGTCTATAAGGAATTAAGGAACATGTTGTATAAGGAGTACTCAAATAAGTGAATTGTATTTATTGATAACATCTTCAGCTATTTAGGAAACTATACATTAAGTCTTCAAGAATGAAATTTTAACTAAGATTAACAAAAGATTCAGAATTAATCCATTAACAACTACCTAAGCAAAGTCGTATGATAACAGATGCCTTATGCCGATAGAAAGGATTGGATGTAATTAAGACCATCGAGGAATTAATAAACGAATTGGAAAGATTAGAATCTGAAGTTCAAATACTACAAGGTAATAATACGTGAATATATGAGATTACTTTTTAACCCTAACTGATGAAAAGAGTAAGAGATGTTTAAATGTTTAGAAACCAAGTTGAAAACAAGCACCGTCTAACATCCTTATGCGGAGAGTCAAAGTACGGAAATGATTTAGGAAATGTAAGATATGTTGAGAGGTGGAGTTTTAAGGAAACACAGGAATGACCATTTATCAGCGATGTCAGCTTTGGAATTCCACTTTACCAAGCTTTATGTGAACGCAAGTGTAGGTCCCCATTTTTATCGAGATAAAGTGGGAGAAAGAAAGTTGTTAAATTCTAAGTTAATCCAGCACACCAAGGGCGTAACGATATTGATTGAAGCATCTCAGAGTAAACAAAGAAAGAAGCGGAATTGTATCAAGGGAGAGTATGAATATAGAAATAGGACCAATAGTGTTAGTAAAAATGTCGTCTTGAAAGAGATTGGATAAGTTGAATAGAAGGGACAAGTTAAGTCCTAAATTTAGTAAACCGTTCGAGGTATTGATAAATATAGATAAAGTTGTTCATAAGTTGATATTACCGTTATAGCAATATGTACATATAATGTGTTCTGCGTGTCAATATTAAGGCGATAAGTATCTGATTCAAATCAAGTGATTGATCAGGAGCCAATGGGCTCTTGTCCAAGTTTGTTTTGCATATAGTGATCGATCCAAATTCTTGATCGTTAAAGACAAGTCATTGGAAATGAGTGTATATCTATAGTAAGTACGTTTGAAATCTTCGAGTAGAAGAGTTTACTGGGAAACTAGAGTCAGATATGCTTGACTAATATCCTCACTTATTTAGTTAAACCAGATTCTGAGGATAGAATCTTTTTAAGGGGGAAGGATATAACGACTCGTGTATTTTTGAATTATTTAAATAGGTAATTGTGGAAGTATTAATTATATAAAATATGTGTTTTGGTTTTGGTAGCAGTATGTTGATATATGCTATTTGTCTGTGATTTATTGGTGTAAAGGATTGGAATGTGTAGTTAAAGATTGAGTTATATTATTCTGTTTTAATTTTTAAAGGTGATTTTATTAGAGTTCTAAATCCGTAAATATTTGGATTGTCTCTAAAATTAGTTTTATGATTCTATAATTTTAATAATTATTTTTGGGATTTTACAAAATTTAAATATCAATATTTTATCAATTATTTAACCCTGTATGATTTTTGATTACATTTAATTGTAAAATCTGTATTTAATTCCAGATTTTGTCAAAAATTATGAAACTCATATTTATTTAATTTTGGAATATTTCGAGAATTTTAAAATTATTTTGGAAATTTTCGGGATTTATTTCACCCGCGCGTCGATTCGTTAATTGCTAAAAGCGGGTATGAATTGTGTATCGGAAATTAATTTAAAATTTCAAAATTTATGTTTTTATTTACCTCGGGATATTTCTAACATTTTAAGACTATTCTCGTAATTTTTTGAATTTGTTTCAAGTGCAATTTAATTCGTTAAATTGCAAATTTCGAGTTAAAAACCGGGACTTAAAACCCTCGTAATTATCTTAAAAGCCACGTGTCGGATTTTCAGAATTTCAGTTGCCACGTATTGCTACCTCCTATGTTATTCAGCAAAGGAAAAAAATAAATAAATAAACAAACCCACCCCTGTTCACTCGTGTCTCCATCTCACTGCTCTTCTCATTTTTTTCTTTTCTTTTTAATCTCCCTGTCTCTTTCTCTATTCGCGGGTTCATATATTTGTGTCTCCTCCGGCTGCTTAATTTAGTTCCGGTAATTGCCAGTCTTCCGATTATGGCTCCTGTTGCTTGAATCGTATATATGTATATGCGTATATATGTGTTGGTGTGTGATGGTATCTGATGTCTGTTTTGTTCTATTTGGTTACCGCCGGACTAATTTCCGGCGAGGTGACCCTGTTGTTGGGGCGGCGCGTGTGCGTTGTCTTCCCTGTTCCATTTTGATGATTGTGTTGTTCTCGGCTATTACTTTTATTTTTTCTGTTGGATTGTGTACATACATATATATATATGCGTATATGTATGTGTGTTGTCCAGTTGTGTGATTGTGGTGCTATCTTCGTCTGTTGTCGCCTGTGCCGTGCCTTTTTCCGGCCATGGTGGTGTTTCCTTTTCCGATTATGCGCGTGAGCGCGTGTTATTTTCTGAATGGGGATTTTTATTATTATTTTATTCATTTCTGCAGGGAACTATTGAATAATATCCATGAGATAAATACAAATAAATTATGTGCGGAAATAATTATTAATTAATCGGTGGGATTCTCGAAGGATGTCCGATAATCGGAAACCCGAGAATTTTACCGCCGTCGATGATGAGCTTCGGTGAGCCGACGGTGGACGGTGATGAATCATTTCTGAGTCCTATGAATAATAATAATTAACTAAAAAAATTTATCGGTGATTGGGATTTGCGAGTGTGATGGGTTGTTGTATTTTAATCGGATTGTTGTGTTTGAAACTTGACGTCGATTAATGTTTCGACGGGTAGTCCGATAAACAAAGGATACGCTGCCCGATTTCCAGGGAAACTGAATTATGTAAATACGGGAACGTACCCAATGATTATCGGGACGTCGAGTGACTATATGTACATGTGTATGTTTTATATACGAAACTTGGTTGTGTGATGTAATGGAATATTTTGCCAAATCGATAACCCTGATTTCATAAAATAAAGAGTGTGGGTATTTTCCGAAAACGAACACTGAACCGATTTTCGAGAACGTGAACCCTAAGTGATACATGTATTATTATTTGAAGTATGTTACGAGTCGGATTTTGTTAACGTTTGGGTAGATTGTTAGCAAGGATATGTCAAGCATAATCGAATGTCTAAGTTAGGATATTTCGACCTTGTAGGTTCTAGTCGGAATGCCTGAGAATTGGAATTGGACGAAAGATAGTTGGTGGTGAGTCGAAAAGCTCAGTAAGGTCTCAATCAAAGGACTTAGGTGTTGAGGTCGAATCCAGAGTGATATAGTGGTTGGACGTAAAAGCCTAAGCGGCAGAATTGGCCCAGAATTGATCAGTAATAGTTGTAAAGCCTTGTAAGGCAAGTATTTCTGAACTTTTCTTCAAGATATATATTACCAATGTTTTTGAACTGTTTTATAACATGTCGCTATTATTTAAAATAACTCATGTTTTATATTGTAAGAGCTTTAAACCATTTAACCTTGAACCCTGATTTTCTTGATCTTGAGCCATAAGCCTTATTCTTTGTAATCCGTCCTTTGTTGATCCTCAGACACCAAACCATACAAATATAATACTACTCCCCAAAGGTATAACTACCAAACACCAAACACTGAAAGAGAATGATTCGAAAACACAGAAACTTTTATACTCCAATCATTCTTAATAACATCAAATAACCATATCCTGAAAAATCATTATTGGTCTAATACCTGACCCTTGTACAAACTGAAAACCGTTTCTTATACATACCTTGATATACCCTTGAGATATCCATGAGTTTCCTTACGTTTTTTTTATGCAAATGTTTAACCATTATTGATTATGAACTTATTTTATTGAATCATATTGTTATCATATTGAACTGCTTTAGGATTGGATAGTTTTTATATACATGGACCAGATTCATGGTCAGACCATACCAATGGTCAAGTTAGGCCAATGTGTGCCTTGGATCCAGTAATAGAGCAGTGTTGTGTGCTTGCTCGGGGTTAGTGCGTGACTGATCAGCAGCCTAACCTTAGTTTTTAAAACTTAAAATGAATATCCAATTCTAATAATTAGTTAAAAAGATACCTGATTCCTTTGAATCATCTCATTTGATCATTGTTTAACCTCAGTTATCGTTATCATGACTTGCTGAGCTAGTTAGCTCACTCTTGCGAATTGTTTTATATATATATTACAGTTGAAAAGGATATGGATGATAGTGAAGTTCCTCAGTCCAAAGTGCGGGCTAAGGTTCCAGTTGAGTTGGATCGAGCTAGCAGAAGCTTCATGGGGTAGAGAGATAGTCAAATTGTAAGAATACTTTTATTATCAGTTGTAAGTTAAATTAAAGGGAAATTTGGTACGTTGTAATAAAAGTTAAGGTTGTGGCTTGTTTTCATACTTTAACCTGTTGCGATCCGTGGTTTTATAAAGCAGGGTCATTATAAATAATATTTCTTATACAGGTTAATACAATGTGTTTGTGTTGTGGACCCCAAACTTCTGACCCGGGTTTGGAGGGCGCCACATGAACGAACCTCCGGTAGTGACCGGCCAATCCTACTTCTGGTAGTCGCCCTAACCAAGGTCATCAATTCCTTAGTGGTCCTTTATTCATTCTTGTCAGGATCCTCCACGGGAACCTCCTCAGCAACAATCCCTTCTAGGACAATATCCTCAACCGCTACATCCTTAATATGAACATCATCCGGTCCCGTTAGGACGCTCTATCGGATCCACAATCTGATCTGCAATAAGTAATAAAACATCATTGCGTTGTTGCTCCTCAACCTCAAGGGTCGGAGTCCCGCTACCATATACGATAACGAACTACGCTTCTATCACGATATTTATAAGGGTTCCCATAAGGGTTTTAACTGTCAGTACTACGTTAGATAGTCCAACTATGAACTTGGAAAGAGTTCTTATTATCTTAGTGAACTTATTATTTTAACGTCACATCATCTCTGAGGTTTATAACGCTTAGCTCTGATACCATTTCTGTAACACCCCCAAATCCGGGGTCGAGGATCTGGGTTGTCACGAGTTCCATTTCCCTTAATAACACTTAATCTTAATAAACAACCAACTACTGCGTACTGTGACCCCACAATATATACACACACACCACAAGTTATAGTCTCAGAGATGAATACCAAAAATAACACAAGTCATTTTATTCCACACTTATAAGCCATTACACCTCAAAAGGGTTTCTGAATAAATTTACATTTCTTTGCCATTATTACAGTTCATATAGATACATAAGTCTGGTACAACAAAAGTTGAAATCCTAGCCTACTGGTAGTTCCTACCTCAGCTACAACGGCATCAACGCCTACAGGAAACTGCAGAACGTTTCCTAACCGCTCACGAATTGGGAACTTGATCTTGTTCATCTTGTCTATCTATTGTTGTGTGATGAAAGAAGAAAGCAAGGGTGAGCAACAAGCCCACCGAAATAATATGTATAGTGAATAACAATATATGAGCATTCTCATAGCACTCATGAAAGTCTTGGTCAAGAAGAATTGAACCAAGTTTGATCTCTTAATGCGACCAAGTCGCAAAATATATAGTATATATGTATATATACTTTTCCAAAATCTTTGAAATCCTCTGCCATGTATAATATACACAGAGTTCCAGTTTATAACTGTATAAAAATATCGTTGCAAGGTGATCTCCTATATCTAACCCCGTCTCAACATTTTTCTGAAAATCTTTGTCATGTATAAGATAATCATTAACCAGATATAAGTTGAAAAGATGAAGTTACAAGATACTCCAATATACTTATATCTTTTTTCGAATACTACTTGAACTACCACCGTTCAAGGTATAAATAGTTCATCCCATAGATGAAGCTACACGACAAAACTTGTATAGAATCAATCTTTGAAATATCATCAAAATGAAATGAAGTTACGAGATACTTCATTTGATGAAAACATCATTTTGAAAACTCAACCCTGCCAACACTTAACAATCGCCCAGCCGTAGCCTTTCTATCGAAGTGCTCTGGGTAGTGTTGCAGAAATATCCAATTGGATGATGAACTCATCACAGGAGTTTGTCGCGCCAGGAAGACCACTCACGATGATCAGTCGCAGTAGTGCAACCCCACCATTTTCTACATGTATAGGAGAACAGTCGGATTTACTTGTCAACCGAACACTGGACTCCTAAGGAATGGAGCGTCTTAGCGGAACTTCCGGGCCATTTGGGCCAATGTAATAAGGCTGGGCCGGCGCCACTCGACCACTTACGCCACTCCTAGTTCAGATGAAATCCATGACTCCGAAACGTAAAGCCCGTCCCCCTTTCCCTAAGTAGAAACTTGTTGATACGGCTCCATAAAGAAGTCGTATCTAGTTGGAAAGGAAAACTCACCGATATTTCCCAGGCGATGCTTGTTAATGGATTAACTTATTCCAAGAATTTTACTTCCTGAGTGTTGGGTAAGTAATCAAAAACTCTTTTATCAAAACAGCAACCTTGTTGTGATTATAAAAATACATCACGGAGTCGGATCCCTCAGATTTTTGAGCGAGTATTTAAATCCCCTTCGAAAGGAAGATCTTAAATTTAAAAACGAGTTTTGGGGTCCGCTCTAACTTTTAAAATCATTTTGAAGACTCGAAAACATTTTTAAGAATATTTGGTGTAATGCTGATTTAATAAAATAAATCAGTCCCAATATATTAGAAAATATCTTAATATTATTGTTTAAATAATATTCCCATAAAGGATAATCTTTATAAAAAGAGTTGAAGTAGAAGTTTTAAAACCTATACTTGAAATGAATAATAATAATTAACGAAAGATATACTTATACGAAAGTACAATCTTTATTTGAATAATCGAAAATAAGTTTGATTATCGAAACATTATTCTTTAATAAAATAAAGAATATTATTTAATAAAATAAGCGGAGTCATAAGTCCTCGAATGAATATTCAAAATAATATTCATTAAGTAAAATAAGCGGAGTCATAGGTTCTCGAATGAATATTCAAATAATATTCATTAAGTAAAATAAAGTTATCGAATAAACCTTATTCGATTAATAGTTTTGAAAACTATTCATATATATATATAAATATATATATATTATACTCGGGAACATCGACTCCCGGTTTAGAAAATGTTCACCTTTGGGTCCCCTATACTAAGGGTATACGCAACTACTGCTTATCTCTAGCATAGGTATTATGCAACTTATAAGCATTCGAATCAACAATTAGATATCAAGATTACGAAACAAACATGCATATATACCATATCAGCATGCTCCAATATATCGCAAGATTTGCTAATAACAATCATGCACGTATCACAAGATAATGCATATACATATATATATATCACAACAATAGTATAACGGGTAGAAAACTTGCCTGAGTGTTCCCGGATAGACTTAAGCTTAGAGTGGGTCCGATAACCTATGAACAACAACATAAGTCGGAATTAAACCCCGGTCGCTTAAGAAACTAGACTTTAACCAATTGAACCCTAACGTTCGCTTATGGTCACTTAATGATTCACTTAAGTCGCTCGAGTACCCTCGGCTCCACCATTTTTAATAAATTAACCATTAGGAATTTTAAGGCGATTCTTTCGCGAGTACCCTACCAACTGCCTAATCCACTTTAAATAATTGTTTCATACTCCAATTAGTCATTTAAGGACCTTAACCAAGGTTTCAAAGTAAGGCGAGGGGTAATGGTTCGTTCGCGAAATGCCGTTACTTAAAACGGTCGTTTCTCCTAAACCGTACATCGGATTCAAGAGAACTACATATCAAAATGAAGCTTGTAACGTGAACTATCTAACATAGTAATGGTCAAAACCTAATAGTGAGTTTACGGGTCCTGAAGTTAAGAACAAAAGCAGTCTAAGGTAAATCGGGCATTACGACGGCTATGTTTACGCGATTACCAAATTTATACCACTCCAATCAATCCACAATTCAACCCACAATCATCACTACAACCAAACTCCATCCATACTTTACTAAAACAGCCCCAACATCTCAAGATTTCCAATTTATACTACCCTCAAACATGAACTAAAAGTTATACTTAAGTTCATTAACCAATAATCAAGATTTACAACTTCAAACTCATTACAAATCCAACCACACTCTAAGTATACAAGAATCATGCTTCTCATGAACCATACCAAACATAAAAACTCTAAGTATTCAAAAGTAGGGCTAGGTTATGAGATTATACCTTCTTGAAGCTTCTTAACATAACACAAGAGCTTTGAATGCCTAAAAGAACCTTGATCCTTGCTTGTATAACCTTAAACTTTCATAAAAATTCAAGAAAACTAAAGTTATTTTTTGAAAGTTACTATTCACCATCTTCTTCCTTGAATTATTGGAAGAGATTCATGAAGAATTGGAAGCTTAAACTCCTAGGATATGCTTATCTAATCATCATGAAGCTAAAGAAATTACCTTGGATTTGTTTATGGAGTGAAGCTTGAATTTTGCAATTTTTCTTCTATGAAAAAGGGAAAGAGCCGAGAGCTTCATGAAGAAAAAGAGAGAAATTGAATTGTTTGCTTGCTTGGTGTTTTGTGTGGTGTTTAGCTTGGTTACATGGAATTTACCATGGTAACTTTTACTTGGCCTAGAATCATCGAACAAAACACTTCTCCTTGTCATGCTTATGTCATCCTTCCTATGTCATCCAATTGCCACATATCTTCTCCTTGTGTGTGATGATGTCACAATCATTGGCTTCTTGTACAAGCTTGTCTCTTGGTCCCTTATTTATTTTACGGTTCGCTTAACTTTCGTTCTCGTTCGTCGTTTGAGGGATCATATCCGGGATCTTATTACTTGGGTTCCCCTAAACCTTTCTCAATATTTTATATTCCTTTTATGATCCTCTCTTATAATCCTTGAATTAAAATCCTTTTAATCGTGTTACCTTATACTCAATCCTTTCGGTATCTGGGGGATTTTCAGGAAAAATCAAAGTGTTCGAATTTGGATTCTGACGATCTTTACATACACTTATTTACTTTATGAAATACTAATACGATCTTAGAATCTTCATAAAAGTACTCCTATATATCGTGGTCTGATAATTTTTCTTAATCAGCATTGTCAGCACAAGTTACTATTCATCAGGGTTTCAAAAATTTCCAAAAATTCGGGTTATTACAAGAAGACTAGTTCTAAAGAAGATTGAAGAACTGAGGAGTATTAGAGCTAAAGATGCACTCCCAAAGACTCTAATTATTCCTTACACAGGGATAAGAGTGCATCTAAGGCCCTAATGGCTGATGGAGTTCATGGATGACAAAGGGGTTAGAAGATTTTTCAGATTAGAAGACCAATTGAGCATCTCTAGCAATGAGACTCTCTTGGAGATGCAAGAAAAGCTAAATCTCTCAGAATCTGATGAACTGGAATTCCACAGACAGCTCCAAAATCAGATAGAAGAAAACAACAGAAAGCTTGGAAAGAGATCCAGACCTTCAAGGAACTAGATAAATCTGCTCAGGCTAGAGGAGCACCTTGAAAATGACCGTGAGCTCAACTTTGTACATTTTGTTAATTGAAGCACTTTACAGTTTTATCTACTTACTTTCAAGTTGTATTTTTAAGGTGTTTTGTTATCATCAAGTTTTTCTTAATTTATGCCTACAATTCCAGTAGACATAAATTGAGGGAGATTGTTGTGTATATGTTGTGTACTTGATGATTATATTAACAAAACATCTTGGTAGATTTTACTTAGTGAAAAATGTAGCACTTGACGGATAAGGATTATAGTCCCGATGGATGACTCAATATAGTTTTGACGGATGATGATTTATTATCCATCGAGTGAGTAGCTTATGTAACAATACGTCTGTAGCACATTTCTACATACACATTGTTTAGATCTTGTAATAGTACTCAAGTCATGTTCACTTTAACTAGATATGCAGAATAGGTTGATTAATTGTACATAGATGATGTCTTGTAATTCTGCATAAATGAAATGAAGTCAAGTGCCAGATTGCTACCCGACGGATAAACAACAATGTCATTCGACGGATGATCAACTAGATAACCCGACGGATGTTCATGAACTCGACGGATGATCATGAACCCGACGGATAAAGAATTCAAACATCTGTTGACAGTGACAACACAGTCACATTTGTCGAGTGTATGCAAATCCAATGTGGAAGCCTATTCAACTGGGTTTTAGAGAACAAAGAAGCATTTCCATTTCCATGCTATTATGAAGATATTCAAAGATGCAGGAATAGAGTAATGAAGTAGCATAGTATTAGACTTGATAGTTTTTGTTTTATTATCTTGTCTTATTGCTTTGTAATCTTGGTGATATATAAACCAAGAAGCAGCAAATAGAACAATAATTAAGCAATCAAGAGAGAAACATTTGTAAGCTGTATTCTCAGTATTTCTCAGAATTCTTAGTTGTTCATTTGTAAGCAGCTATGAGCTAATTGCTACACAGAGTTCTCTTGATATATTATATATCTCTGGTGGATACATTCAAATCCACCAGAAAGTTTTTAAAGACTTGTGTTTTTAATTACTTGTGTTTTGATTCATTTCAAGTTATTATTCCGCACTTTGCAAATCAATTCACACTGATATATATATACCTAAGTAAGAACAATTTTATTTGAGAAAAAGTTTCAAGAATTCCATTCAACCCCCCTTCTGTAATTCTTGTTGCATTGTTAAGGGACTAACATACACGCAAGTATACGAGTTCGCAAGTAATATAAAATCTTTTCTAGTTCATTTCTACAGAGACTGTATTGGTTAACTAATATTAATTCATGCACGTAAGCAATAATGTATGGTTATTATTCAATGCTAAGACGATAAAAAATTGAGGTTGTTTATAACTAAGAATTATACTAACAATTATAACTACGAGAATAAGATTGATTGAAGTAATATATATGATAAATATGGGATTCTAACTTCATTAAATACTTCATTCAATAGTATTATTGCTCTTAACCTTAGCATGCAATGGTGATAACACTAACCAGACAACACGATACTGATAAACGCCAACTTTCGTTGCACGAGTACCATACTAACAGACATCCACAAAAGAGATAGAAGCTGAATATACACCAATTAAATTGAGACCCTATATGTCTATAAAATTTGACAACATAATGGTACAAGCGCAAGTCATCTATCTTGATTACACAGGGCAAGTAAGATGGTTAAAATTACCTACGAATCATGCATAACAATACATGAACCTATGCTAGCATGGCAAGTTCTAAATCATTAAATTCACTTTCACTTCATTAAGAATTAACACACTATCTTATAAGTTCGCGACGCTCATAAGACGAATACGCACAACCAATACTAGGTTATCATACAATCACCACACACTAAGGCATCAAGAAAATTTAACTAAATAAATCCATAAATAAATCCGCTAGAACCCCACGATAATGATTAGCCCATAATCAGACTCATCATCAACATGGGTTCCGATGAAAGCATGGTAAAACAAACGTAGTCTTTATAACGAATAAAATAACAGAGTATAACACAAGAGTACGGGTTTAACAAAACAAGAAATGAGCATCCAAAATTACAACTTAAAATAAAGATTCACAAGAATAAACTAGATCGTCTTCGCCGTTCTTGATTTGTGCTATAAGTCTCTTGCCGTCTTCTCCTTAGCTCTGAAGTATCTCCTCCGTCTCTCTTTATTAAAAACAACCTAAAGTTATTTATATAGCAGTCCCTTGCATCATAGAAGTCTCCCAAATCAAATTAGAATAGAATCTGGAATCTTTCATCCCGACACGACGCTGCTGCGCGCTTGATCAGCGCGGGCGCGCTGGCTTTCTGTAACTTTGGCGCGGCCGCACGCTTAATCAACGCGGGCGCGCTGGGCTTCTGCCAGAACTAAATTCTTCCTTTTTCCTGTAGCTTTGAACCGGATTTCAACGAGCTTTTATTCCAACACCACCTAGACACTATATTGGCATCAAAACAATGCCAATTCACCTAATTCACAGATTAATGCCTGAAATGCAAAAACACTAGAAAACATGTTAAAACACTTAACAACTTGAGTATAAATGCATCAATTCAAAGCTTATTAGGGCATTATAAATTGTCATAAATGTCACTCAACATACCCCCAAACTTGAATCGATGCTTGTCCTCAAGCATAAACAGACTCAAAGAACAAGAAACAAAAATGCATGAATGCAACTAATATGAATGCAACGATCCTAATAGAATAACTAAACCAATCGACAAGCAACATATCAACAAATGCAGTTACTCTCATGAAGATCAATCTAATAATACAAATCAACTTACAACTAGAGACGTGCGTGTGTGAAGATGCTTACAGATACTTATCGCAACTAGATTAATAATCATGACTCACTACGTACTAAGACAATCACAAGTTTATAAATAGAATAAAAGCTAAACTCAAAATAACTTATAACACTTCAATTCTTATATTGGAGTTTTATATGGATTCATGCTTATATTCACAATAAAACAACACACATATGCTTATTTGATCGTGCAATGAGTGAGGTCCATAAAAGACTTAAACAATAGTACCCATGTAGCGAGCGTTAGGTTAGCGGATCCCAGACTATAAAAGCCTTAGGTCACTAGGCACAAAGTCCCCTAAGAACTTAATAACTCGAGTACTAAAGATCCCACTCGTGATCAATTATACATAACACTTATTCTTTTTTTCTCTTTTTTTTTCTTTTTAACGAATTTCTGAATGAGTGTGTTTCACTCCATCTCATTCAACCCTAGACTACTCATATAAATATGAGCCGGCTACTAGCCATTTGACACCTAGCCACACAACTAGAAATGAACTCCAATTATTCTCCAATTTTTAAACATCCATGTTATTTTTTTATTAAGAGAATATCCTAAATTTTAAATATAAACAAGCGATTGAACCTCGACAAAACAACAAATCATGACTAAGATCTAGCACTTTAGCAACCAATAAGACTTTGTGAAATACAAGTGTCTCTAGCATGCAAATCAACTCGATTATGACTAAACATCTCTAAACACAACATCACTACACTAGCATCAACATCACAAGTCAACTGGAAAAATTATCTAAGGGATCATGTTATAATGCGAATGCATGCACTACATGAACAATTAACATCAAAAACTAAAAAAAACAAAAACTACATGGCAAAATATGCAAACTATATGAACTAACTATCATGAATATGCAACTATATGAGACTATATGAACTAACTATATGAACTAACTATTCCTTCAACTACTACCCCCAAACTTAAAATATTCACTGTCCTCGGTGAAGGTAATAGTAAGGAATCAGGCATACCTACTGCGAATCAGAATTATCACCCTCAACGGGTGGAGTGTCAGGTGTGTCCGGAGGCGGATACACGGAATCCTTACCAAAAACTGGCCACTGGATATCAACTTCGGTGGCTCTAAAAGCTGTCCCAAGTGCTTGGGTGAGATCACGTGCGGACCTGATGTGGATGTTATGCATGGAATCCATCCTTCATGTTAGACGCCTGTACTGCGCCATACTCAAACTAGATCCAGCCTAAGCTCCTGCTTCCTCCTCCTGTGTCTGCTGTGATGAACCAGCTTCTGTACCCAACTCAGCTCTCCAAGCCTCTTTGTTCGCCTGCTGCATACCACCAGCATATGATTGAGGAGCTGGACGTCCTCCTAGAAGATGATCATATGAATAACCAAGCCCCTTAGGATCGGGCTTCCATCCATGCCACTCAACCATGGTCAACAGTGTAGAGCTGTCGATAGGAGCACTGGGAAGCTGCAACTGCTCATGTGCGGGCCAATGAACACCAACTGCCTTTGTTGATCCAAATCAAAGTAGCAACGATGAGATCCAAATCAAAGTCCTCTGGCGTCTTATCGTTCCAAGTATCCTGACCCACCTTCCTTGCAGGCTGCTCAATCACCCTCCTAATAGCATCAGCACTGTACTCGAAAGTCCTCCCCCTTACCACCGTGAAACCATTCTTCTCCGCCTTGGCGTTCGTATAGAACTCCCGCTCAACACTCATTGGCACAACAGCGAGCGCCTCACAAAAAGAAACCCAACCCATCTGGAGAATCATCTCTAATAGATTACCATCCTTCCCTGATGGCAGAAAACCTCTCTCCTTAGCAATAGGCTTCGAGAGAAGCCTCGTGTACTCTTCATTAGCCTCAGGAGTCGAAAACTTGGGCCTCACACCACCCGCAGATGAAGAATCGGTGGTGCTGCTATCAACTTGTGTTCTTTGCCTTTTGGGTGCCATCAGGATTACAGAAGAGAGAATAAAAGCTTAAGTGTTTAGAGAGAATTTATGTTTGAGAAGTTGTGATGTGGTGGAAAAGTTGTGTGTAAGTGTATGTATTTATAGGTGGAGAGGTGTGAATTTTATAAGGAATAGAAGTGGGAATTGATTGTGGGGATCATGGGAATAATAGAATTGATTAGGAGAGGGAATTATGGGATGTGGGAGAGTAAAAATCGGTTTGAAATTGATTTTTAATTAAAAATCCCGACTTTGTTTCTCCAAACTGCTATTTTTTTCTTTTTTTCGAACAGGGACCCGACGCGGCCGCGCGCTAGGAGTACGGGTTTAACAAAACAAGAAACGAGCATCCAAAATTACAACTCAAAACAAAGATTCACAAGAATAAACTAGATCATCTTCGCCTTTATTGATTTGTGCTATAGGTCTCTTGTCGTCTTCTCCTGAGCTCTGAAATATCTCCTCCGTCTCTCTTTATTAAAAATGACCTAAAGTTATTTATATAGCAGCCCCTTGTAGTATAGAAGTCTCCCATATCAAATTAGAATAGAATCAGGAATTTTTCATCCCGACACGGCGCGGCCGCGCGCTTGATCAGAGCGGGCGCGCTGGCTTTCTGTAACTTCGGCGCGGCCACGCGCTTGATCAGTGCGGACACGCTAGGCTTCTGCCAGAACTGAATTCTTCCTTTTTCCTGCAACTTTGAAACGTCTTTCAACGAGCTTTTATTCCAACACCACCTAGACACTATATTGGCATAAAAATAATGCCAATTCACCAGATTCACAGATTAATGCCAGAAATGCAAAAAGACTAGAAAACACGTTAAAACACTTAACAACTTGAGTACAAATGCATCAATTCAAAGCTTATTAGAGCATTATAAAGTGTCATAAATGCCACTCAACAGTAGACTTATAAACAGAAAAATTGCCGCCAAAATTTTCTAAAAAATTATTTTAAATACGAGAAACGTACTTTATAATACGAAACATGTTACCCTTGTATGAATACGGATTAAATGATTATGTGTGTAATTATTATACGAGTCGGGCTATCAAATTGGGTTATTAGGATTCGAGGATATCAAGCATGTCGATATAACTAATTAGGGTATTCTGTTACTATAGATCCCGGTCGAGTCTCGCAATGAATAAAGTCAGCGTGAAAGCTACCTAGGGTTTTTGTAAAGCATTGCAAGGCAAGTACCTTGACCATTCTTTTATGGTTCAGTACGTATGAATAGACTGTTGTTTTAATTTTGTAAAGGAACAGAAACGTTTTAAGTTACGTATCCCCTATAGTTATAACTAATTATTTTCAAACCTGTTTTGGGAAAAGTAATTTCGAAAGATACCTATCTCTAAAGAAAATGATTTGTGAACCAGTTTTATGTGTGCTGTTAAAATGAATGGTTTTGAAATGAGATAGGTACAAGTGTTTTGAAAATTGGATAAAACGATCAGATATGGGATACATAGGGGCCAGAGTGGCCTATTGAGGTTGCGTAAGAGGCTAACTCGGTTGCGCCATTTCATAACCGATTAGTCCAGCAGGTCAGAGACCTAGCTAGTCTCTGAGTTCCAGAACATGTGTATGGGATGAAAGTTAGAGTCATCTAGTGTTGATAGCCTGATCAGCTGTCTTCACATATCTGTTACGTATCTGATTTGGCTTTGCGATTCACGTAAGGGAATAAATGATTGATACAGTTGATAAATAAATGTGAATAGCATGCTAAAATTGGACTCTGGTACTTACATAGCACACAACTTTTTTTGTTTTGTTAAAAGCATGATAGCCAGTGATATCCAGTTTCTTTTATTTACTGATGCTCGAACTAATTTACAGATTACAGATTTCATGTTGATTTACAGTTCGGTTCCTATAATTGTTTACTTTATTATTTTTATCTTGATATTTATATGTTGGTACTTCTGAGCGATTATGCTCACCCTTGCAACCTGTTATATATGTATCGCAGATGCCTAGAAGACAAGTCAGACCCTGGCAGAACCGTGTCTCAGCCCCTTCAGGACCCGGCTCCTCAGAGGTAGTTAGTATCAGACCGTGTGCGGTCTGATGAGTTGCTGAATAAGTTAGTGTGTCAGACTTTTTAAATAAATGGTTTGTAATAATGTGTAGCTTGGATCATACTTGAACCTAGATCGGATCTTAGTTTGGGGTCATGTTAGTATAATATAATAATAATCTTGTTGCTTATATTTCTGTTTGTTGTGTTTAGTGACGTCAACTCTTGACCCCGGGGTTGAGGCCGTCACAGTTGGTATCAGAGCTACATTCAAATCCCTGATTCAGGTTAGGGATTGAGTCAAAAAGGTATAGGAACTGTGTCTTAAAGTGTGAGTCAGCAACTAATATAGAGGAGAAAAACTTAGAGTCAGTCGAGGGTTCCAATGGCGTTACCCTGGCATCTATTGATGTTTTCATAAAACTGTCTTGACCTTGTTGTGTCTTCCCTGTATATTTATCCTATTGGAAGTGGCCTATAGTGATTTCCAGTTCTCCATCTCGGGAGAACAGGTCAGACTCAGACAGTTCAGATTCAGAGAGGACCATAGATGTTGTAGCCGAGGAGACTCTTTTTCCTACCCCACCAGTTCCTCCATTTATACCGAAGGATATCCCTGGACCTAGTGCCCGTCCCCATTGGGTATGGAGATCAATATCTGCTGTTAGGGACTTTCCACCAAGTTGTGGTCTCAGTTCTTCTTCCTTGAGACCTCAGGTTCCTCCATCTGCTCCTACAGGTGCCTCTTCCCCGATTCCCTATCATGTTCATCGAGCGGTGAATAGGTCTTTCATTAGAAAGCAGAGCCCGGAGCTAGCCGCGTATCTTGACCAGATACTAGTTGGACCTTTTCAGGGCATCCCTGTCCCTTCACCCGATGTTCAGGCCTGAGTGAGATCTTTGACTCATATTTCTATTGAGAGGGCTAGGTCTAATGACCCTATTATTAGCTCAGAGTTCAGGGCCATTCAGTACCAGGACCTAGTTAACTGGTTGGTGTTCGAGTTAGGTTCTATCGATGGTAGTAGCAGTGGCAGTGGTTAGATCAGAGTTGTAGCAGTGAGATATAGAGCTCAGAGTTGGTTTGAAGGAGTTCTGTAGTTGTTTCCTTTGTATATGTATATTATGTTGGTGTAGTTTGTAGTAGGCGGAGGCTGCTATGACAGCTAGTTTTGTTATGTATTCAGATGGTTTTCTAGTTAGATATCAGTTGTATTTGTTGGATTTCTGTTGGTTATTATGTAGTAGCTGCTTTATTATGTTGTTCAGTTTTCATATATATACTTGTGCGTTGTTATTATTGTTGTTACGATCATTATTGCTTCTATTGCTGGTATTTCTAGAGTATGATCATTCACTCAGGAGGGATCCAATTAACTGAGGATGAGGATATTGTCTTAGTGGAAACACTCTCCTGATACATATATATATATATAAACTGTTGGAGCAATCCATTTCCTTATATATGACTGTTATGTTTCAGGAGAATGCCACTAAAGAAGAATTCTCAACCCAGTAATGGATCTGCTGGGGATCCCTCCATGAGTGAATTGATAGATTTGTTGCGTCAGCAGTCTACTCAGCTGGCCCAACAGCAATAACAATTCCAGCAGCAGCAGCAGCAACAACAACAACAACAACTCATACAACAACAACATCAGCAAATCCAACAGCAGTAGCTGCAAATCCGACAGTAGCACGAGATGAGGGGGAGGACCCAAGCTGTTAGTTTTAAGTCTTTCCAGGCTGTGAAACCCCCAGAATTTAAAGGTGAAGTGGATCATGTTGCTGCCAGGATCTAGTTGAAGGAAATGGAGAAGGCTTTTGCACTCACCAAGGTGAGTGAGGATTTAAAGACATATTATGCTAGTTATTTTTTGAAGAATGATTCAAACTATTGGTGGGAGTCTACGGAGCGTTAGAAGGAGAAGGTCCTATTCCATGGACCCGATTTACATAACTGTTCTTGGAAAAATATTTTCCGGATTGTCTCCAGAGTCAGATGGAGATTGAGTTTTTAGAGTTAAAGCAATGAGACATGAGTGTCACAGAGTATGAATCCAAGTTCACGGAGTTAGCTCGTATAGCACCAGAGTATGTGAGTTCAGAAGCTCAGCGAGCGAAGCGGTTTCAACAAGGATTGAAGCCAGAGATCAGGAGTGGAATTATAGCCTTACAACTGAAGACGTATACTTCGGTAGTTCAGGATGCCTTAGTAATCAAAAAATGACCAGAGGTTAGCTGCTAAGGAGAAAGGTGAAAAGAAAAGAAAGTTTGAAGGTGGACCTGCAAGGTTAGAACAAGAAGGAGTAAGACAGAAGTTTCAGCGCCGGTTTGGGAAGAATAAAGATAGGAAGTTCAGGAGACAGAATTTCCTGCAAGCTAGACCCAGTACTACCTCAGTTAGTTCTACTCCGATAAAGTTCAACAAGCCAGTGATCGACTGCAAGACATGCGGAAAGAAGCATATTGGTCAGTACAAAGAGAACATCAACTGTTTCAAGTGTGGCCAGAAGGGTCATTATTCCACTAAGTGCAAATCCGAAAATCAAGGAGTAACCTGTTTCAGCTGCGACAAAGTGGGGCATATTCCTAGGAATTGTAGATCAGTTACCCAGGGCAGTGTAGGAAGAAGTGTATCCCAAGGACCAGCAATAAGTGCCACCCGAGCTAGAACTTTTAAGATGACTAAGAAATCTCCGGCTCAGGATTCAGATGTAGTTGCAGGTACGCTTTCTCTTAATACCTTACCTATTAACGTTTTATTTGATTCGGGAGCGTCCAAATCTTTTATATCCATGAACTGTGTGAATAAAATGCAATTACTGCTGGAAGACTTAAATGAACCTTTAACCATAGAGGTGGCTAATAAGGATAAAGTGCCTGTAAGCCAATTCTGTCCTAAGTGCTCCATAGAGATTTCAGGACATACTTTCCCTGCCGACATAATACCTTTTGAGTTAGGAGAATTCAATGTTATTTTAGGCATGGATTTTTTATCTCTGTATAAGGAAAATATTGACTGCAAAAAAAAAGAGAGTTGTTATGTATACCACAGATAATGTAAGGATAAGCTACCAAGGACAGAAGCAGGATAAGAAGGTTCTTTCAGTACTGCAAGCAAAGAAATTATTGCGGCAAGAATGTGAAGCATATTTGGCCCATGTGGTGGATACGAAGAAAGAGACCCCTACCTTGGATGAGATTCCCATAGTAAAAGAGTATCCCGACGTCTTTCCGGAAGAATTGCCAGGATTACCGCCTGATCGAGAAATAGATTTCTCCATTGATTTGATACCAGGAGCCGAACCAGTTTCCAAAGCTCCATATCGAATGGCTCTAGTGGAAATGAAAGAATTGGCCAAGAAACTTTAGGAACTGTTGGATAAAGGAGTTATCTGACCAAGTATTTCTCCGTGGGGTACTCCAGTGCTATTCGTAAAGAAGAAGGATCGAAATATGAGGTTATGCATTGACTATAGGGAGCTGAACAAGTTGACAATAAAGAACAAGTATCCTTTGCCGAGGATGATGATTTATTTGACCCGCTGAAAGAAGCATGCTATTTTTCAAAGATTGACTTAAGATCTGGCTACCACCAACTGAAGATAAAGACTGAAGATATACCCAAGACTGCATTCAGAATAAGGTATGGCCATTATCAGTTCTTAGTGATGTCGTTTGGATTGACCAATGCATCAGCAGCTTTTATGGATTTAATGAACCGAGTGTATAAGGAGTAATTGGATAAGTTTGTTATTGTATTTATTGATGACATCCTTATCTATTCAAAGACTCCAGAAGATCACGCAACGCATCATAGGATTGCCATTCAAAGGTTAAGAGAAAAGCAACTGTATGCGAAGTTTTCCAAGTGTGAGTTTTGGTTGTCAGAAGTACAGTTTCTTGGACATGTGGCAAGCAAGGAAGGTATCAAGGTAAACCCTA
Source organism: Apium graveolens (assembly GCF_009905375.1). Taxonomy (NCBI): domain Eukaryota; kingdom Viridiplantae; phylum Streptophyta; class Magnoliopsida; order Apiales; family Apiaceae; genus Apium; species Apium graveolens. The sequence continues at coordinate 89,856,158 of NC_133649.1, forward strand.
TAAAGATTGAAGCCGTATCTAAATGGGAGCAACCAAAGACTCCGATGGAAGTAAGAAGTTTTCTAGGACTAGCAGGATATTACCGAAGATTTGTAAAGGATTTCTCTAAGATTGCGTCTCCGTTTACCAAGCTAACCTGAAAGAACGAGAAATTCATTTGGACGGAGAAGTGTGAAGAAAGGTTCCAGGAATTGAAAAATAGATTTATGTCAGCCCCAGTACTAGCATTGCCAGATGAGACGGGAAAGTTTTTGATTTATAGAGACGCTTCTCTAAAAGGTTTAGGTTGTGTGTTGATGCAACACGACAAAGTCATCGCCTATGCCTCCAGACAACTACAGCCCCCACGAGCAGAAGTATCCAGTCCATGATCTTGAGTTGGCAACTATAGTTTTTGCTCTGAAATTATGGAGACATTACTTGTATGGAGAAAAGTGTGATATCTACACGGATCATAAGAGCATGAAGTATATATTCACTCAGAAGGACCTGAACATGAGACAGAGAAGGTGGTTTGAGTTGATCAAGGACTACGACTATTTAATTAATTATCACTGAGGAAAAACCAATGTGGTGGCTGATGCCTTGAGCAGAAAAGAGAAGCTGAATATGGTTCAGAGTGCAGAAGAGTTAGCACGAGACTTGGAAAATGTTAGATATATTTGAGATGTCATGTCTAATAGGTTTCATGTTTAGTTTTCAGATCTTAACAAACAGGAAATATCAGTACTTACTGGAATCAGTACTTATTAGAAGTCAAAACTTAAGGATATCAGGACTTAGATTATCAGAAGATAATATCAGAAGATGGATATCAGAACTTAAGTACTGGATGACTAACAGTTAAGGAAGGAAGCTGATTTATAGGAAAGAAGATCGGGACTAAAACAAAAAGAAGATATGCATGGAAAGAGTTAGAGGACTTAAAGAATTATATAAGATATCTGATTGATATATTTTAGGAAACAGAATAATATTCCATATCAATTAAAAGTTATCTTGTAACTGTGTACTATATAAACACAGACCTAGGTTTACACTATATGTGTTATCATTATCGAGAAGATCATACATTGTAACCTAGCAGCTCTCGTGATATTTGGTCATCACTGAGAAAGAACAGTTCCATTGTAACAGAGTTTATTATATCAAATATATATGTTTACTGTTACTTGTGTTCGAAATTGATTTGATTGTATTCTAAATTATATTCAATCCCCTTCTACAGTGTTGTGTGACCTAACAAGTGGTATCAGAGCCTATCTGTTAACACACATACAGAAAAGATCCAAAACAATCATGTCTGAAGAAGCAGAATATCCAACCAAGCCCGCCAAAACTGAAGAAACTCAAAAGACTCAAATCCACAGTCGATATGAGACTATAAGGGTTCCCATACTAAGACCTTCTGAGTACCCCATATGGAAAGTGAAGATGGCTATATTTCTGGAAGCTACAGATCCAGAATACCTTGACAGTATTAATGATAGACCGCATAAGCCAACCAAGCTCTCTGTTGTAGTTGCAGATCAGTCAGCAAAGACCATACCAAAGGAGAAAAGTGAGTACACGGTTGAAGATATCTCATCCATTGCCAAGGATGCAAAGGTAAGGCATTTGCTGCATAGTGCCATTGATAATGTCATGTCAAACAGGGTAATTCACTGCAAGACTGCAAAGGAGATATGGGATGCTTTAGAGACAAGATGCCAGGGAACTGATGCAATCAAGAAGAACAGGAGGACTATACTCACTCAAGAGTATGAGCACTTTGACTCAAAAAGTGATGAGTCATTAACTGACTTATATGATAGGTTTGTCAAACTCTTGAATGATCAGTCACTGGTTGACAAGGAATATGATCTTGAAGATTCAAATCTGTTAGGAATATGTGTATTAGTTTGATGATAAGTTAAGCAAAACACTTAAGTAGAAATCTAGTGTTTGTAGCCTCAACGGATAAGACCATCTTGGCTATCCGTTGAAGGAGTAACTTTACTTAGCAATAAGTTTAGTATTGTAGCACATTTCACTCTCTGGTTTCAAGCTGTAATTCTTAGATGTTGTTAGGAAATAATCAGTCATGTTGACTACTAATGGATGTACAAATAGGAGGGCTAATTATAAATATTTCATGCCTTGTAATTTTGTATAAGTGAAGAAGTGTCAACGGATATTGAAGACCTTCAACGGATAAGAAACAAAGCTTCAACGGATGTCTCTAATGCTTCAACGGATAATATCCATCAACGGATAAGTGCTTCAACGGATAAAGACTTCAACTGATAATGCATCAACGGATAAAGCTTCAACGGATAAAGCCTCAACGGATAAGGCATCAACGGATGAAAGCTTCAACGGATGCTTAGCTCATTAGCAGTTGATAGTGACAATTCACAAGCTGACAGAGGCACATGGGTTGACAGAGACATACTGGAATGTGGAAGCCTCTAGGAGGAATCAAGAAAATACAGCATTTCCATTCTGATGCAAATAAGGAAGTATTCAAAGATTTACAGATTATCCTAGATTGCATTGGATAGAGAAATGAAGAAGAAACATGTGAAGAATCTTTTCAATTGTATTTTACAGTTTGTCTTCACTTGTAAACTTGGTGATATATAAACCAAGTAGCAGCTAGTAATTAGATATGAATTTTCCTGAGCTGTTTAGAAATATCAAAAGAGAAAATCATCTAGTTTGTACTAGGAAGCAGTTGTGATTTAATTCTTTGAATCACAGATTTTCTGAAATTACACATCTCTGGTGGAACAACAAATTCACCAGAAAAGTTTTTAAGTTCTTTGTGCTCATTACATTTGTGTTTGAATATATATCTGTCTGCATCAGCTTTAAGCAATTCACACACATTTGATCACTCAAACACTTAGCCTTAGAAACTGCTCAAAACTTGAAAAAGTTTTGAGATTTACATTCAACCCCCCTTCTGTAAATCTCATTGTTAGTCCACTGGGAATAACAATTGGTATCAGAGCAAGTTCTTAACATACAAAGAGTTTAAAGATCTATTCTGCTAACATCATGAGTGCACAGAAGAATCCTCCTGCTACCATCATGAGTAGGAAAGATATTGGTGTAAAGATCCCAGTCCTGGAAAAAGATAATTATCATCACTGGAAAGTGAAGATGCATTTACATCTTCTTTCTCAAGATGAAAGCTACATCAATTGTATTGAAAATGGTCCTCACATCCCTCACAAAGTAGCCACAGCTGCTACTGCAACAGTTGATGTTGGACAGTCCATTCCCAAGCCAAAAGCAGAATGGACTATTGAAGACATGGAAGAAATCCGCAAGGATAAGAGAGCCATGAACATTTTGTTCAATGGCTTAGATCAAGATATGTTTGACAATGTCATCAATAGCCAAACTGCAAAGGAAGTTTGGGATACTGTACAAATCATCTGTGAAGGTACTGAGCAGGTCAGAGAGAACAAGATGCAGCTTCTTATTCAACAGTATGAATATTTTCACTTTGAAGAAGGTGAATCATTAAATGATACCTTCAACAGGTTTCAGAAACTGTTGAATGGATTGAAGCTGTATGGTAGAGTGTACCAAGTCAAGGATTCCAACTTAAAATTTCTTAGGTCTCTGCCAAAGGAATGGAAGCCCATGACTGTCTCTTTGAGAAATTCTCAAGATTATAAGAACTTCACACTTGAAAGATTATATGGAATTCTAAAGACTTATGAACTTGAAATGGAGCAGGATGAGCTGTTGGAAAAGGGAAAGAGAAAAGGAGGAACAGTTGCTCTTGTAGCTGACAGTGAGAAGATGGAATCCAGGAATGAGGAGAAGACAATGCCAAGTCTCAAAATTGGCACAAGCAAATCAGAATCAAGCAAGGGTAAAGAGCAAGTTGCTGAGGATGAAGACAATTCCAGTCAGGATGAATATGATGATATTGAAGAACATTTGGCCTTTCTGTCCAGGAGGTTTGCAAAAATGAAGTTCAGGAAAAATATAAAGTTCACTAAGCCAAACAAAAACATGGTGGACAAATCAAAGTTCAAATGTTACAACTGTGGCATTAGTGGACACTTTGCAAGTGAGTGTAGGAAGCCAAATTCTGAGAAAAAGAAATTTGAGCAAGTTGATTACAAAAAGAAGTATTTTGATTTGCTCAAACAAAAGGAAAGAGCTTTTCTCACTCAAGATGATTGGGCAGTAGATGGGGTAAATGAAGATGATGATGTGGAATATGTCAACCTAGCCCTGATGGCTAATTCTGATGAAAATGAAACTAGTTCATCAAGCAACCAGGTAATTACTACTGATCTCTCTCAGCTTTCTAAACATGAATGTAATGAAGCCATAAATGATATGACCAATGAATTATATCATTTGCGTGTTTCCCTTATATCACTAGCAAAAGAAAACACTAGGATCAAGGAGAATAATGTGTTTTTAAGTGATAGGAATGCTGTGTTAGAGGATCAGGTAATTGAGCTTGAAAAGATAAAACTTAAATGCTTGACTGTTGAGAGTGAACTAGCAGAAGCTATTAAGAAAGTAGAAATTCTTTCTACACAGTTAGAAAGTGAGCAAGAGGTAATCAAGGCCTGGAAAACATCTAGGGATGTTAGTGTTCAGATTGCAAAGGTTCAGGGAATTGAATCATTCTGTGAGGATGCCTGGAAGAAAAACAAAAAGGAGTTAGAATTAATTGATGGATTGTCAACGGATGTGGAATCAACGGATGATGAAAGTTATCCGTTGAAGGAAGAAAAGGAGCATCCATTGAAGGCTCATCAATTAAAACAGGCAAGTTCTTTTAAAAATAAAAATCTCAATAAAAAGAATGATTCAACTCTCAAGAACTTTGTCAAAGAAGGAGCTAGCACATCCAGAGATGTCAGTAAGGTGAATATAGGACACATGACTTTAGATCAGCTAAAAGATAGGCTTAAGTTGGTTGAGGATAAGAAGGAAACTAAAAGAAAATCTAAAAGAAATGGGAAGGTAGGGATTAATAAACATAACAATTACACACCTGATAGGTATGCTCCTAGAAAAAGCTGTGTGCATTGTAAAAGTGTTAATCACCTATCTGATAATTGCAAATCTGTTAAAAATGCTCCCATGCCTTCAAATCCCTCCATGCCTAACATGTCTGTGTCACCTCTGCATGCTATGCCTGTTATGTCTCACCAGAATCCCCATGCACATTTTGCAAACATGCCATATATTAACAATCCTTATTTTACTGCATTTAGTATGCCTCAAATGCTATACAATATGCCTATGTGGAATAACATGTTTGCACAACCTATGCCTTATCAAATTCAATCAAATGTGTTAAATGATTCTGTGACTAATCCTACACTTCAACCAACCACATCTGAGACCAAGGTTGACCCAAAGTTACCTAAGTCAAAAGATGCAGGAGGAATGAAGTCTAGGAAAAAGACTAACAAGGCTGGACCCAAGGAAACTTGGGTACCAAAATCAACTTGATTGATTTTGTTGTGTGTAACACCCCCAAATCCGGGGTCGGGGATCCGGGTTGTCATGAGTTCCATTTCCCTTAATAACACCCAATCTTAATAATTAATCAACTACTCTGTACTGTGACCCCACAATAAACACACACACCACACGTTATAGTCTCAGAGATGAACATCCAAAAAATAATCACAAGTCATTTTATTCCACAATTATCTGCCAATACACCTTAAAAGGTTTTCTGAATAAATTTACATTTTCTTTGCCATTATTACAATTCCTAAGTATACATAAATCTGGTACATCAAAAGTTGAAGCCTAGTCTATTGGTAGTTCCCACCTTAGCTACAGCGACCTCAATGCCTATAGGAAGCTGCAGAACGTTTCCTATCAGCTCGCGAATTGGGAGCTTGGTCATGTTCATCTTGTCTATCTGATGTTGTGTGATGAAAGAAGAAAGCAAGCGTGAGCAGCAAGCCCACCAAAATAATATGTATAATAATTTACAATATATGAGCCTTCTCATAGTACTCATGAAAGTCTTGGTCAAAAGAAATGAACCAAGTTTGATATCTTAATGCGATGAAGTCGCAAAATATTCAGTATATATACATATATACTTTTCAAAATATTGGAAGTCCTCTTCTATGCATAATACACACAGAGTTCCAGTGTATAACTGTATAAAAATATCGTTGCAAGGTGATCTCATATATCTAACCTTGTCTCAACATTTTTCTGAAAATCTTTGTCATGCATAAGATAATCATTTACTAGATATAAGTTTAAAAGATGAAGTTACAAGATACTCCAATATACTTATATCTTTTCCAAATACTACTTGAACTACCACCGTTCAAGTTATAATTAGTTTCAAAAGTTCATCACGTAGATGAGACTACAAGACCAGATTTGAATAGATTGAATCTTTAAAATATCATCAAAATAAAATGAAGTTACGAGATACTTCATTTGATGCAAACATCATTTTGAAAACTTGACCCTGCCAACACTCAACAATCGCCCAACCGTAGCCTTTCTATCGAAGTGCTCTGGATAGTGTTGCAGAAATATCCAATTGGATGATGAACTCATTACGGGAGTTTGCCGCGCCAGGAAGACCACTTACGATGATCAGTCGTAGTAGTGCAACCCCACCATTTTCTACATTGTAGAGGAGAACCTGTCGGATTTACTTGTCAACCGAACACTGAACTCCTAAGGAATGGACCGCCTTAGCGGAACTTCCAGGCCATTTGGGCCAATATAATAAGGCTGGGCCGGCGCCACTCGACCACTTACGCCACTCCTAGTTCAGATGAAATCCATGACTCTGAAACGTAAAGCTCGTTCCCCCTTCCCCAAGTAGAAACTTGTTGATACGGCTCCACCAAGAAGTCGTATCTAGTTGGAAAGGAAACTCACCGATATTTCCCAGGCGATGCCTGTTAATGGATTAACTTGTTCCAAGAATTTTACTTCCCGAGTGTTGGGTAAGTAATCAATTCATTTATCAAAACAGCAACCTTGTTGCGAATATAAAACACACCACAGAGCCGGATCCCTCAGGTTTTGAGCGAGTATTTAAATCCCCTTCGAAAGGAGGATCTTAAATATAAAAATGAGTTTTGGGATCCGCTCTAACTTTTAAAAATCATTTTGAAGACTCGCAAAACATTTTTAAGAATGTTTGGAGTGATGCTGATTTAACAAGGTAAATCAGTCCCAATATATTAGAAAATATCTGAATATTATTATTTAAATAATATTCCATAAAGAATAATCTTTATAAAAATAATTGAAGTAGAAGTTTTGAAAACTTATACTTGAAATGAATATTAAATAATCCAAAGATATACCTATACGAAAGTACTATCTTTATTTGAATAATCAAAAGTGAGTTTGATTATCGACACCTTATTCTTTAATAAAATAAAGAATATATCTCAGCAAATAATCGGAGTCATAGATCCTCAAATGAATATTCAAATAATATTCAATAAATAAAATAAGCTGAGTCATAAGCCCTCGAATGAATATTCGAAATAATATTCAATAAATAAATAAGCTGAGTCATAAGCCCTCGAATGAATATTCTAAATAATATTCATTAAATAAAATAAAGGAGTCATACATCCTCGAATGAATATCCAAGTAATATTCAATAAATAATATAAAGGAGTCATAAGTCCTCGAATGAATATTCAAGATAATATTCATTAATAAAATAAAGTTATCGAATAAACCTTATTCGATTAGTAGTTTTGAAAACTATAACCATATATATATAAATATATATATATAAAATCTACTCGGGATTCCTCGACTCCCGGTTTTAGAAAATGTTTTCACCTTTGGGTCCCTATACTAAGGGTATATGCAAATTACCGCTATTCTCTAGCATAGGTATTATCAACTGAACCAACAGATATATATGGCAAGAATACGAAATAGGCATGTATATATATACCATATCAGCATGCTTCAATATATCACAAAATTTGCTAATTAACCAACATGCATCTATCACAAGATAATGCATATACATATATACATCACAACAACAGTATAACGGGTAGAAAACTTGCCTGAGCGACTGGGGGTGATAAAAGGCTCGGGACGAGTCTGGTAACCTATAAACAACAAGTAAGTTGGAATTAAACCAAAGTCACTTGTAAATCTATACTCTAACTACCTTAGACTCTAACGCTCGCTTTGGGCTTACTGATTCTCTTAAGTCACTCGAGTACCCTCGGCTCCACCATTTTTTATAATTTAACCATTACAAGTTTTAAGGCGATTCCTTCGCGAGTGTCTTACCAACTGCCTAACACTCTTACCATAATTGTTTCATACACTAATTAACCCTTTTTGGTCTTTAACCTATGTTTCAAATTAAGGCGAGGGGAAAAGTTTTGTTCGCGAAACGCCGTTACTTAAAACGGTCGTTTCTCCTAAACCGTACATCGGAATCAAACGAACTATATATCAAAATGAAGCTCGTAACATGAACTATCTAAAAATGGCAATGGTCATAATCTAGCAGGGAGTTCTCGGGTCCAAATGTTATGAACAAAAGCAGTCTAAAGTAAATCGGACATTACGACGGCTATGATTACGCGATTACCAATGTTTAAACTACTCCAATTAACCACCAACCAACTCATAACCATCAATACAACAAAACTTCACCTAAACCATACCACATCAGTCCATAATCTCCAAGGTTTTCAACTCAAACAACCACAATCAAGACCTATGAACTATAATCAAGCTTCAATTACCAAAACACTTCCAAATCAAACCAAACTACTAATAATCACAATCCATGCTTCTCATTTCACAAAACCAACCATTAAACTTACTAAAAAATAAAGTAAAGGCTAGGGTTTGAAGTTTATACCTTCCTTGGGAGGTGTTAAGTTGCTAGGAAGCCTTAGGGAGCCTCCTACAAGCTTGATCTTTCCAAAGAAATCAAGAACACAAAGTTAGGCTTTGAAGTTTCTAAAAGTCCGATTTAAAGAACTGTAAAAATGAGGGTCTTACCATGATTATTTGGACGAGACTTGTGAACAAGAGTTGTAGGCCATCTCAATACCTTTCCAATGAGCTATAGAACACAATATTTGAGTGAGAAATGAAGGAGATACAGCAGTTTTAGTGTGCTGGTTCTGTTTTGGCCGAGAGCAATGGAAATGGGGGAGGAAATGCTTTTGCTTTCTTGTGTTGGTGGAATAATGTGGTGGATAATGATGGGTTGTCTTGATATTTTGCTAGGTTAATAATAAACAAAGGAGTTAGTGGAAGATGATCTCACCATTTGCCATGTGTTGGTGATTTGTGGTGAGATGAGATCATCCCTAGTTAACTATATAATTAACTAGCCATTCCTTCCTAACTATCACTTGGTTTCTTGTTTGATCAACCATCCACTTGCCTTGCCACTTGCAAAGGTATTTACAAGAGTCGTTATTCATTTCTTTGTCCGCTTATCACTCAATCTCGTTGATCGTTTGGTTAAATACCTTAATGGTTTTATTGATAAAATCTTCTTGGTATTTTTAATACCTAAATTAATTCTCCTTTATAATCCTTGAATTTAAAATCCTTCATCTTAATATTAATTCCTTAAATCCCTTAATGTCTGGTGGAAATCTCGGGGAAAAATAAAAGTGCTCGTTTTCAAAATCCGACAGCTTTTACATACACTTATTTTCTTTATGGAATACTAATACGATCTTAGAATTTCCATAACAGTACTCCTATATATCGTGGTCTGATAATTTTTCTTAATCAGCATTGTCAGCAAAAGTTACTATTCATCCGGGTTTCAAAAATCTCCAAAAATTGGGGTTATTACAGTCTCCCCTCCTTAAAAGGATTTCGTCCCGGAATCAGATAGAAAACAGTTGGGGATGATTTTCTAGCATTATGCCTTCTAACTCTCTAGTCAATTTTCCACATTATGGTTCTACCACCAAACTCTGACTAGTTTGATAACCCTTCTCCTAAGCACTTGTCCCTTTTCGATCTATAACCCTTCCTGGTTGCTCCATATAGGTTACGTCTGGTTGCATGTCTATGCGCTCATATGCCCCTATTTATCTGGCATCCGAATTACATTTTCTTAACATTGATACGTGGAACATGTTATGAACTTGCTACATATTCGGGGGTAGGGCTAGCTCATATGCTATCTTCCCAATATGTCTTAATATATCCAAGGGTCCAACAATTCGTGAACTTAGCTTCCCTTTCTTTCCGAACCTCATCCTTCCTTTCCAAGGGAATACCTATAATAACACTAGGTCCCCCACTACCTATTCCTTGTCCTTTCGTGTCAAATCAACATACTTCGTGTTCCCATCTTGGGCTACTACCAGCCGTCCTCTGATTAAAATCTATTATATCCTTGATCCTTTGGACTACTGCGGGTCCGAGCATCTTGCGCTCTACAACTTCATCCTAACATAAGGGAGATCGACATTGTCTTCCCTCAAGGATCTCATAAGGCGATATCTCAATACTGACATATGATCTATTATCGTAAGAAAACTCAATCCGTGTTAAGTGATCATTCCAAATTCTTTCAAGTCTATTGCACAGACTCTCATTATAGCTTTTAACATTAGAGCTTTTGCTTCTCAATACCCATTCTTTTCCAGTTCGTAATCGCTACTACCTTCCGTTCCTAATATTATACTGGTTATACTTTTGCTCGTTAGCGTTCTATAACCTTTTAATAACCATGCCAACCTTAGTATCACGAATGTGTTTCCATTCCGAATACTACCACAACTTTATTACTCCTTTTTCAGCTGTTTCTATTTTCGAAAGCTTAATCCTTCATATAGAAGTAAAAGAATTTATTGAGAGATCACAATGATCATGAACACTTGTTATATCGCATAGTTAGTACAGAAGGTGGCCAGCCTTTAGTACTTGACAAGCAATTAAACAATAGATGGTATCCTACTAGGCTTCTATCACACAGATAGATAGTCATTCGGCAATACCTCCCCTTTCTGGAAGGGTTGTTCTTCTCAGCTTACATGAAATGAAAAGAAGAGAAAAGAACGAATTGAAGAGAATTGTATATATGAAAAAATATACTGCCACAAAATATCTGGCTTGGAACCTACCTCTGAACTATAGAGGTTTGTCATAGGAGAACAAAACATATATGTATTTATATCAACATCAAGTATTATAGCATCGCATTTCACATGCCTAAATATTTTCGTCATTCCGTCCATCATTCTATGGACCCATGCTCTTCCTCGAGCTTATACACAATCACCTTTGAAACTCCCTCGATATCAAAAATCGAATCTGGGATCTCATTCTAGACCTCATCGTTACTAGAATCCATTTCTATACCGCAACCTTCTTCGTATGGGTAATACTACTCTTTATCGATAAGAAGGAATAAATATATCATAGGTAGATAATCGACTTAATTAGTCTATCAATGATAACTTATACACCACCACGACCCGATTAGTGGTACTTACTCTCAACATCCATTCCAATACAACTCTCACGGTTGTAAGTAATCAGCTCATTACTCTCAGAATCATTCTTGCATTACTATGGCCCACCGTTGACCTACTGTAGTCATTCATTTTCCATGAAGTTTTAATAGCTAACCATACGGAGTCCATTCATATCATATCGAATTCTTCTAAGGAGGTAACATGATCACCGTTCTTGATTCATGAAGAACACTCCTGATCCTGACGTACATTCATGACGTGAAGCAGATAAAATTGCAGAAGAGTTTTAATGAAAGCAATGATAGCAGGTTAATACCATTCTTAATCATATGCCTTCAATAGAAGACTTAACTCAAAGGTTTGTTTAGTCCTTTTTTTTTTGAAACATGGTCCAGGCTCATTCTCAAGATAGTATCTCCTGAGATAGATAGCCCGCTCATGGCGATTACACGAATTAAACCTTTACCAACTACTATTACGGTTGGGTATTGCACAGTCATCAGAAGGAATGTCAATCTTCCAAACCATAATACAACCTTCATAGCTTTAACCATCATCACTGTATTCCTTTGGCACAAGCGCCTATAATTATCCTCTTACCTTTAAAGTGTCGGCCACCTCTTTGGCCTTTCCTGATAGTAAAATTTCCTTACAGTCAATGTCATTTTAACCACCTCCAAATAACTTTTCTACCTTATTTCAATCACAGCTTATGTGAAAATGTTTTTCTTTAATATCTGATAAGTAAATAAAAAAAATATCAACATTTTTCCATAAGTTATTGCCTCAATCTTTAGAGGTTAATCACTGTCACGACTGACTCTCAATCATACTTAGAACATCTTTTATCTTAGGTCCTAATTGCCCTGAACAATTTCGACCTTTACTAGTTCGATCCATACTTTCTTGTGGTTTAACACGTGCCCCACTTGGCATCATTATAATTATGTCATATTTCCTTTATCAACATTTTTATTCTTGAGAATTTTGAATATTTCCTTTCTCCTTGTAAAACCTCTAAGGTTATCCTTCAATCGTTCTTCCTGTATTCCCTATATACAGGGCATATCAAAATACCATTTACTAATACACTAGAACCATTGTCTATATACTTCTGAAAAATTTCTCCACTGATCCTTAAAGGTTATTATTACCTTAATCCTTTCCAATTCATACTGTCAAAACTCATACTATCCCTATTAAGGGTGAAATGCCAACCTTTATGCATTCCCCTAGGATTCGTTTTAAGTTACCGATGTTCTATCCTTAATTCCACCTTTAAAAAGGTACAAGCATCCTTCCATGGATAAATAAAGTCATATATCCCTGATAAGGGTATCTTATTCAATCATTTCCACCTCGATAGTCTATACCGAATTTCACAATAGCATCCTTATTCAAGTTAAGGTCAATCCACATGGCCTCCAAAAGATAAAAATGGTTATCCACTTTTCTTTCCTGATTTGGTAATGATCACATGGATGATCTGGAAGATATTGGTCGTGTTCAACGTGAACTTCTTCTTAATAAATCCTTATTTACTTTTGTTGTTTATCTCAACAGTCATCTCAATGTTGGGATATCTTTCATACCTGGCGTCTCCCTTCCTGGGTATCAAGCCACCGGTCTTACACTTCACATTCTTGAAGGTCACTTCCTTCATCCAATTTTCCTAATTTCTTACTTCCTTGTCTCCTCAGTCTATCCGCGTCTCAATATTTATCCTTCGAACTATCTCAAGGTTTCCTCAAATCCTCCCAACTTATAGGGGATAAAATATATTTATCTCTTATGCCTTCAACCATCAATTTAACTCATGATGAATCACCCTCATCCTGACGATTACATACTTTTCTATTTCTATTGCTACGAGTCTTTAGGGTTTCCTCATACCCAACTTCCTTATCATTCCTCAAACTCTATTGCCTTTATATTCCTTTCCACTTCAGTTTCTTTTTATTTTCCTTTCTCTTATCATTATTTCATGAACCAACACAACATAAGCATTGATTTCAAATATCCCGTCATTCTGGATTCGTGTCCTCATAACGAATCTTCATAACTTTTACAACTTAGATTCATAATTCATCATACTCATCCGCTTTTGTTCTAGCTCCAGAGCTTTTACACTACCTCCATAACCTTGGGAAGTACTTTCCCGAAAATAATTGTCTGAACTTAAATCAGTTTATTATAATCTCTTGCTCCGTGCCTTCCTTGGCCTTTCACCAGCGGGTGGCCTCTCTCTTAGGAGGGTAAGTGACAAAAATAGTCTTTTATGATTCATCAATCATTTAGAATCTCAAATGATTCCTGTATTTCCTTTAGCCAGGCTCTTGCCTCGACTGGGTCAGCTTGTTCCTTGGAACTCTGAGAGCTTAGCGACTTAAAGGTCCTGAAAGAATTTCTCACCGCATTATTTCCTCAGGGTGGTGGTTGGGGATAATAGTCTAAGTTCTGTCTAGACTGGTCCATAAATTGTCGTATAGGAGTACCATCTTGGGTCTCCTTTCCTTACTCGACTTTCTGTTTCCTTAGTATGAAATGTTTCAACCTTCTCCCATAATCGGGGTTATCTTATACATTAAAAACCTTGTTTTCCACTCTATTATGTTATGGGTTCTTTCTTTCTTGATGGCAACCTCCCTGACTATCACATTCAGGGTTTTCCCTAAATCTTATTCCTCAAACTATGACTCTCATCTAAGTTCTCATCCTTAAGCTCTTGAACTTTTAGAACCCAATTTCTGTAGGAACACCTCACTATCCCCTTATCATCTTTCTCGGTGTGGATCTCTTCTCCAGTCATTGACTCTCTGCCTTCATTCATCACTTTTTCTGGCACAATATGTTCTTTTCCAAAAATTCGGTCTGTATTGCAATCTCAAACAGCTTTTCGGTACCGGCTCCGGTTACCTTCACTTCTATTTCCATTTTCTCAAAATCTCTTATAAACTATCCCAAAGACATTATCATCTTGGGTCTCAACTTTTTACTAAGGGCATCAGCCACCACATTGGCTTTCCCCAAATGATAAAGAATCTCCCAATCATAATTCTTGATTAGCTCTAACCGCCTCCTCTGGCGTATGTTGAGCTCTTTCTACATAAAAATGTACTAGAGCTCCTATGGTTTGTGTAAATCTTGCACTTCTCTCCATACAAGTAGTGCCTCCAATCTTTAGGGAAAAACTATTGCCACGAGCCCAAGCTCATGGGTGGGGATATCGAATTTTATATTCCCTTAATTGTCTTGACGCGTACGCGATTACCTTGCTGTGCTGTATATGAAGCACCCTAATTCCTTATACGAAGCGTCACTACACATCACAAAATCTCATTTTCCATCCGGCAACGCCAACATAGGGAACGTCACCAACCTTTGCTTCGGTTCTTAAAAGTTGTTCTCGCATTTCTCTATCCATTCGAACTTCTCAGTCTTACGAGTAAGTCGCGTTAAAGGGGCTACTATCTTTACAAACTTGAACGAACCTCCGGTAGTGACCGGCCAATCCTATATCTGGTAGTTTCCCTAACCATGGTCATCAATTCCTCAGTGGTCCTTTATTCATTCTTGTCAGGATCCTCCACGGGATCCTCCTCAACAACAATCCATTCTAGGACAACATCCTCAACCGCTACATCCTCAATATGAACATCATCCGGTCCTGCGTTAGGACGCTCTATCGGATCCACAATCCGATCTCCAATTAGTAATAAAACATAATCGCGTTGTTGCTCCTCAACCTCAAGGTTCGGAGTCCCGCTACCATATACGAGAATGAACTACTCTTCTATCACGATATTTATAAGGGTTCCCATAAGGGTTTTAACTGTCAGTACTATGTTAGGTAGCCCGACTATGAACTTGGCAAGAGTTCTTATTATCTTAGTTATTATCTTAACGTCACATCATCTCTGAGGTTTATAACGCTTAGCTCTGATACCACTTCTGTAACACCCCCAAATCCGGGGTCGGGGATCCGGGTTGTCACGAGTTCCATTTCCCATAATAACACCCAATCTTAATAATTAATCAACTACTCTGTATTGTGACTCCACAATAAACACACACACCACACGTTATAGTCTCAGAGATGAACATCCAAAAAATAATCACAAGTCATTTTATTCCACAATTATCTGCCAATACACCTTAAAAGGTTTTCTGAATAAATTTACATTTTCTTTGCCATTATTACAATTCATAAGTATACATAAATCTGGTACATCAAAAGTTGAAGCCTAGTCTATTGGTAGTTCCCACCTTAGCTACAACGACTTCAATGCCTATAGGAAGCTGCAGAACGTTTCCTATCCGCTCGCGAATTGGGAGCTTGGTCATGTTCATCTTGTCTATCTGATGTTGTGTGATGAAAGAAGAAAGCAAGGGTGAGCAGCAAGCCCACCAAAATAATATGTATAATAATTTACAATATATGAGCCTTCTCATAGTACTCATGAAAGTCTTGGTCAAAAGAAATGAACCAAGTTTGATATCTTAATGCGATGAAGTCGCAAAATATTCAGTATATATACATATATACTTTTCAAAATCTTGGAAGTCCTCTTCCATGCATAATATACACAGAGTTCCAGTGTATAACTGTATAAAAATATCGTTGCAAGGTGATCTCATATATCTAACCTTGTCTCAACGTTTTTCTGAAAATCTTTGTCATGCATAAGATAATCATTTACTAGATATAAGTTTAAAAGATGAAGTTACAAGATACTCCAATATACTTATATCTTTTCCAAATACTACTTGAACTACCACCGTTCAAGTTATAATTAGTTTCAAAAGTTCATCACGTAGATGAGACTACAAGACCAGATTTGAATAGATTAAATCTTTAAAATATCATCAAAATAAAATAAAGTTACGAGATACTTCATTTGATGCAAACATCATTTTGAAAACTTGACCCTGCCAACACTCAACAATCGCCCAACCGTAGCCTTTCTATCGAAGTGCTCTGGGTAGTGTTGCAGAAATATCCAATTGGATGATGAACTCATTACGGGAGTTTGCCGCGCCAGGAAGACCACTTACGATGATCAGTCGTAGTAGTGCAACCCCACCATTTTCTACATGTAGAGGAGAACCTGTCGAATTTACTTGTCAACCGAACACTGAACTCCTAAGGAATGGACCGCCTTAGCGGAACTTCCAGGCCATTTGGGCCAATATAATAAGGTTGGGCCGGCGCCACTCGACCACTTACGCCACTCCTAGTTCAGATGAAATCCATGACTCTGAAACGTAAAGCTCGTTCCCCCTTCCCCAAGTAGAAACTTGTTGATACGGCTCCACCAAGAAGTCGTATCTAGTTGGAAAGGAGAACTCACCGATATTTCCCAGGCGATGCCTGTTAATGGATTAACTTGTTCCAAGAATTTTACTTCCCGAGTGTTGGGTAAGTAATCGATTCATTTAACAAAACAGCAACCTTGTTGCGAATATAAAACACACCACAGAGCCGGATCCCTCAGGTTTTGAGCGAGTATTTAAATCTCCTTCGAAAGGAGGATCTTAAATATAAAAATGAGTTTTGGGATCCGCTCTAACTTTTAAAAATCATTTTGAAGACTCGCAAAACATTTTTAAGAATGTTTGGAGTGATGCTGATTTAACACAATAAATCAGTCCCAATATATTAGAAAATATCTGAATATTATTATTTAAATAATATTTCCATAAAGAATAATCTTTATAAAAATAATTGAAGTAGAAGTTTTGAAACTTATACTTGAAATGAATATTAAATATCCAAAGATATACCTATACGAAAGTACTATCTTTATTTGAATAATCAAAAGTGAGTTTGATTATCGACACCTTATTCTTTAATAAAATAAAGAATATATCTCAGCAAATAATCGGAGTCATAGATCCTCAAATGAATATTCAAATAATATTCAATAAATAAAATAAGCTGAGTCATAAGCCCTCGAATGAATATTCGAAATAATATTCAATAAATAAATAAGCTGAGTCATAAGCCCTCGAATGAATATTCGAAATAATATTCATTAAATAAAATAAAGGAGTCATACATCCTCGAATGAATATCCAAGTAATATTCAATAAATAATATAAAGGAGTCATAAGTCCTCGAATGAATATTCAAGATGATATTCATTAATAAAATAAAGTTATCGAATAAACCTTATTCGATTAGTAGTTTTGAAAACTATAACCATATATATATAAATATATATATATAAAATCTACTCAAGATCCTCGACTCCCGGTTTTAGAAAATGTTTTCACCTTTGGGTCCCTATACTAAGGGTATATGCAAATTACCGCTATTCTCTAGCATAGGTATTATCAACTGAACCAACAAATATATATGGCAAGAATACGAAATAGGCATGTATATATATACCATATCAGCATGCTTCAATATATCACAAAATTTGCTAATTAACCAACATGCATCTATCACAAGATAATGCATATACATATATACATCACAACAACAGTATAACGGGTAGAAAACTTGCCTGAGCGACTGGGGGTGATAAAAGGCTCGGGACGAGTCTGGTAACCTATAAACAACAAGTAAGTTGGAATTAAACCAAAGTCACTTGTAAATCTATACTCTAACTACCTTAGACTCTAACGCTCGCTTTGGGCTTACTGATTCTCTTAAGTCACTCGAGTACCCTCGGCTCCACCATTTTTTATAATTTAACCATTACAAGTTTTAAGGCGATTCCTTCGCGAGTGTCTTACCAACTGCCTAACACTCTTACCATAATTGTTTCATACACTAATTAACCCTTTTTGGTCTTTAACCTATGTTTCAAATTAAGGCGAGGGGAAAAGTTTCGTTCGCGAAACGCCGTTACTTAAAACGGTCGTTTCTCCTAAACCGTACATCGGAATCAAACGAACTATATATCAAAACGAAGCTCGTAACATGAACTATCTAAACATGGCAATGGTCATAATCTAGCAGGGAGTTCTCGGGTCCAAATGTTATGAACAAAAGCAGTCTAAAGTAAATCGGACATTACGACGGCTATGATTACGCGATTACCAATGTTTAAACTACTCCAATTAACCACCAACCAACTCATAACCATCAATACAACAAAACTTCACCTAAACCATACCACATCAGTCCATAATCTCCAAGGTTTTCAACTCAAATAACCACAATCAAGACCTATGAACTATAATCAAGCTTCAATTACCAAAACACTTCCAAATCAAACCAAACTACTAATAATCACAATCCATGCTTCTCATTTCACAAAACCAACCATTAAACTTACTAAAAAATAAAGTAAAGGCTAGGGTTTGAAGTTTATACCTTCCTTGGGAGGTGTTAAGTTGCTAGGAAGCCTTAGGGAGCCTCCTACAAGCTTGATCTTTCCAAAGAAATCAAGAACACAAAGTTAGGCTTTGAAGTTTCTAAAAGTCCGATTTAAAGAACTGTAAAAATGAGGGTCTTACCATGATTATTTGGACGAGACTTGTGAACAAGAGTTGTAGGCCATCTCAATACCTTTCCAATGAGCTATAGAACACAATATTTGAGTGAGAAATGAAGGAGATACAGCAGTTTTAGTGTGCTGGTTCTGTTTTGGCCGAGAGCAATGGAAATGGGGGAGGAAATGCTTTTGCTTTCTTGTGTTGGTGGAATAATGTGGTGGATAATGATGGGTTGTCTTGATATTTTGCTAGGTTAATAATAAACAAAGGAGTTAGTGGAAGATGATCTCACCATTTGCCATGTGTTGGTGATTTGTGGTGAGATGAGATCATCCCTAGTTAACTATATAATTAACTAGCCATTCCTTCCTAACTATCACTTGGTTTCTTGTTTGATCAACCATCCACTTGCCTTGCCACTTGCAAAGGTATTTACAAGAGTCGTTATTCATTTCTTTGTCCGCTTATCACTCAATCTCGTTGATCGTTTGGTTAAATACCTTAATGGTTTTATTGATAAAATCTTCTTGGTATTTTTAATACCTAAATTAATTCTCCTTTATAATCCTTGAATTTAAAATCCTTCATCTTAATATTAATTCCTTAAATCCCTTAATGTCTGGTGGAAATCTCGGGGAAAAATAAAAGTGCTCGTTTTCAAAATCCGACAGCTTTTACATACACTTATTTTCTTTATGGAATACTAATACGATCTTAGAATTTCCATAACAGTACTCCTATATATCGTGGTCTGATAATTTTTCTTAATCAGCATTGTCAGCAAAAGTTACTATTCATCCGGGTTTCAAAAATCTCCAAAAATTGGGGTTATTACAAAGAGCGTCCGAATAACAGGGAGGATACGACCACTCATAGTAGTGTAGGAATGAGCGTAAAGCCACCTTGTTAGTCCCAAAGTATCATATAAGGGGGGGTTAAATATGATATCTACAATCTTTTTCGATTCATTTACAAGTTCTTCGTTATAAGTACGGAATCAAAATAGACACAAAACAATTTGAGGAATATATTGTTTTATTATTATAAACCTTGTGGTTTTTACAATCTAATCAATAAATTGATTAGCTACAATAAATTCAGCAGCACAACACTATGTTTACAAGCTTAATAAATGAGGTTCTTTAATGGAGCTCTCGCAAACACTTTCTGTTGAGCTGAAGAAGATAATTCACTGAATGAAATTCAAATGCTACTTTGTAGTCTACAATTTACTTTAGACAGGTGGCACTATTTTGACCACACAACCTTTTCAATTGCTGCTTTTGTGATCAACAGTTTCAACTGAGTAGATACTTGCGACCTGTACACACAGTTAGTTGCGACCACAGAATATGCCTTAGCCAAATTTGCCTCAGATTTACTTGCGTCTGAATTCACTCTGTATCACAAGTTACTTACGACCTGATACTAGGGGAAAAGTTTATGCCTTATAAACTTTTCCCTTGCAAGATACTTGCAACCCTGTATCCTTAAGGAACAAGTTACTTGTGACCTGTGTTCCACTGTTGGTTTCCCTTAGACAATTTTCCATCCAGGTTACTTCTGACCTGGCATCCTCTGTTGATAGGTTAGTTGCGACCAGGAAGTCTAGGGAATCTGCCTTAGCCAAAATCACCACACATATTTACTTGCGACCTAGATGTCACAGTAGTGATATATGACTTGAACAAATTTCCACAGGATATTTACTTGCGACCCTATAACTCTAGTAGGTTTTCTTGCCTTAGAGAAAATCTAGTATCCAATACTGTATCAACAATCAATGTTTCTTCTACAGAAATTAGATTATACCATTCCTGAAATGTTAATGTTTAGTGCACTGGTCTGGTTCACAAACAACTAGCATGAATTGGTTTAATTCAATTTCCTTGACAATTCTGAACAGATACATCTTGGTTGATTATCTATTGCTTCAATCACTGAACCCCTGATCTTTAATACTTCAAATCAAACTATGTAACTGATACTGGAAGTCCTTTGATGTCTTATTCTTCATGGAGGCTTGAACATATTAATGAAATTCTTCCCATGATTTGATTTTGGATTAGAGAGTCATTTGCATCTTTTAATTTTCTTTGTGAATATCTTGTCTTCATCTTTAGGGTTCATGTGCTTCACAATTTTAATATTGTTTATATGTTTCTATTTCATGTTGAGTTATAATTCCTCGATTACATGTTATATTACATTATGCTTTACACACCTAGAATCACATTAAAATAAATATTTATTTCAAGATTTAAATTAAAGTCTGTATCATATCGATTTCAGTTAAACGCTTCTAAAACCCAATTTGGGGATTAATGAACCCTAAAATATTAAAAAAGTGTTAAATTAAAATCTTACATGAATATTAAGTTCGGTTCCTAGGGTTTAGGGCTAATATTCAGTTCCTAGGGTTTAGGGCTTAACATCCCTAAACCCTAGATGAAATTAGGTTTTAGGGCTGTTAGGCCCTAAACCTTAGGAACCGGACTTAATATTTTCGTGCAAGATTTTAATTTAACATTTTTTAATATTTTAGGGTTCATTAATCCCCAAACTGGGTTTCAGAAGCGTTTAAATGAAATTGATATGATACAGACTTTAATTTAAAATTTGAACTGGATGTTTATTATACAGACTTTAATTTAAAGTTTTTACTGGATGTTTATTGTAATGTTATTCTAGGTGGCTTTATGGTCATTCCTACACTACTACGGGGGGTCGTACCCTCCCTATTATTCAGACGCTCTTGGATGGGCTTGGACCATCTCAGTTCATATGGGAGCTTTACCCTCTCGATGTCGTTCAGGAACCATGGTTTAGGTCCTTAAACCACGAACCCTAAACCCTAACATATTTTGTATCATATCAATTTCATTTAAATGCTTCAAAAACCCAATTTGGGGATTAATGAACCCTAAAATATGAAAAAGTGCTAATTTACCTGAGTCCGCGTGGAGTTGTAGGCTTCCCCTCCCAGTAACGAGCATCAAATAAAGGAACAACGGTGTGAATGGAAGCAAGATAAGGAAATTTCTCCCACGCTCATAACTGCAACAATATAAGACAACCAGCTACCTCATCAATATCCTTCTTGCTTGTCTCTCATAGCTCCCTATACAAATATGCAAGAACTACAGCCCCCCAAGCAAAATCTTCATATATGTCTAAGTCATGAAGAAAATACAGAAATATGGGATGGAAGAGACCTCCTGAATGATCAGTAAATAATACACCACCACATAGATGAACTAAATAAAACAACACCTGAAACTGAATATCATATGATGATGCATCCTGTGGTAAATGGGGTGGAGCACATGAAGAAATAAAGCTCAAACGAACTCTTGATCCATTCACATCTTTCTTCGGATCGGGAGTACTTCCGAATAGCTCAGCAATATAAGTAGGCCAAGTCATACCAGGGCCAGGAGTGACATCAGATATAACAACATCACCGTCAATAGGAAGCCCTAAAAGAATAGCTACATCCTGCAGAGTAATAGTGACCTCTCTCATAGGCAAGTGAAATATATGAGTCTCAGGCTGCCATCTCTCAACGAGCTGATATGAGACTCCAATCAAGGTATAAAGATGCCACTCGAGCTACGTCATAGAAACCAGTATCCTGAAGTAAAGGAACCATACGAACATCCAGCGTTGGAAGATTATCTTGAATATTAGGATTTTTATGCCGACACTTCAATATATCACCACCCGTTACCTTCAATTATCTGAAGATCTATCTGATTCCTGAAGATGAAGAAGCATAGTGTTAACGGGTCCCGGATGCACATCCTACAAACATATACATGTACAAGTTAAAAAATAAACAAATAGATTATTTCAGTTAATATGACTTAACAAAGTAGAATGGGGACATCAATCACATACCATGATCGTATAATTTCGGAAAATATCCAAAATGTATATAAAATTAATTTAAAAGACCTAAGTGGAAAACAAAAAGGAGCAAGCTTAATTTAATTCCCTGGAGTAGTGAAGACATAAATATAGGAGCAAGGGGTAAAAAAATAAATTATTTATAGCAATACATTACAGAACAACATTCAATCAATATGGATCCCAGGTAGTGGTCAGGCAATCTAAAATGAACCAATACTCGCTACTCTAAGGGTTCGATATTGTAGTGATTAAATAGTGTGTTAAAAGAAAAGAAGAAGAAAGAAGATGAAACCAAGATCACATTAAATAGTATGTTTCAGGCCTCAGCTTTCTGTTATTTTGTTAGGTTTCGGAGCTATATTAATTATAAATTTACTCCCAATTGAATTGATCTCATGCATATATTTATAATAAATATCCTAAGCATACTCTACAAAAAAGGAAAAGGTAAGCGAGTCCCCCCGGAACTGAGAAACTCGTAATCAGAAAGTGAGTCAGTGAAAACAAATTTCCCACAAGAAATGAGGAAGAAGAGAAGCGGTTTAAATGGCCAGTGATTCTGACTGATATATCGCAATTGCCTTCCCTATTTGTAAAGTACTCAAGAGAAAAAAAGGACCCGGTCAGGATGAATCGGTTCTCTTATGAATAAACTTCTCCTAGAAGATTAGAGTTAAATTTAATTATCCCTCCACTTCGTGTACGAAATAAATTGTAACACCCCCAGATCCGGGGTCAGGGATCCGGGTCGTCACGGTCTTTCTTTCCACAATATCACTTCACTTAATTAATAATAAATAACCTTATGCTGTGACCCCACACAAACACACACCATAACCCGTTATAGTCTCAGAGATGAAATTGAAATAAGTACAAGTCCTTGAATCCACAATTAAAAGTTATTACAACCCAAAATGATTACTTGATAAATTTACAGTTAATTGCCATTATCTGCCACAAGTTATAATTATACATAATTGATTCTCAAAAGTAGAATGTCTGATCTATCAATAGATCTACCTCTGCAGCTATAGCAGCTACAACATCAACGGGAAGACGCGGGACGCTTCCCACGCGCTTGCGCTGGGTCTGCTGGAGTCTGGCCATCTTTCCTAACTGTTGTTGTGTGATGAAGAAATAAAGTAAGAGTGAGCCTTACAGCTCGCAAGTTAATATATAGTGATAATAATAATACAAGTATCTATATGGATACTTACTAGAATCTTTTATCATGTGTAAGATATACTTATACGAAAGTAATATCTTTGATTATTTACTATTCATTTCAAGTATAAGTTTTCCAACTTCTACCTCAATTACTCTTTATGGGAATATTATTTAAATAATAATATTCAGATATTTCTTTATATTGAGACTGATTTACTTTATTAAATCAGCATTATTCCAAACACTCTTTAAAGTGTTTTCAAGTCTTTAAAATGATTTTTAAAAGTTAGAGCGGATCCCAAAACTCATTTTTATATTTAAGATCTTCCTTTTAAAAAGGGGATTTAAATACTCGCTCAAAACCGGAGGGATCCGGCTCTGTGGTGTATTTTATATTCGCAACAAGGTTGTTGTCTTGATAAAAGAATTTTTGATTACTTACCCAACACTCGGGAAGTAAAATTCTTGGAACAAGTTAATCCATTAACAGGCATCGCCTGGGAAATATCGGTGAGTTTTCCTTTCCAACTAGATACGACTTCTTGGTGGAGCCGTATCAACAAGTTTCTACTTGGGGAAAGTGGGGACGAGCTTTACGTTTCAGAGTCATGGATTTCATCTGAAATAGGAGTGGCGTAAGTGGTCGAGTAGCGCCGGCCCAGCCTTATTATATTGGCCCAAATGGCCTGGAAGTTCCGCTAAGGCGGTCCATTCCTTAGGAGTTTAGTGTTCGGTTGACAAGTAAATCCGACAGGTTCTCCTCTACATGTAGAAAATGGTGGGGTTGTACTACTACGACTGATCATCGTAAGTGGTCTTCCTGGCGCGGCAAACTCCCGTAATGAGTTCATCATCCATTTGGATAATTCTGCAACACTACCCGTAGCATTTCGATCGAAAGGCTACTAATGGGTGGTTGCCAAAGCATTGACAGGGTCAAACAGTTTTATTGGTGTATCCATTGAATGAAGTATCTCGTAACTTCATTTCTTTTCAAAATATTTCAAAGATCAAATATTTTCAAGTTTTATTTGTGGTCTCATCTATGGGATGACCTCTTGAATCTTATTATACTTGGAACAGTAGTAGTTCTAGTAGATTCTAAAATGGTATAAGTGTAGCGAAGTAATTGGTAACTTCATCTTCTTTTAAAACTTATACCCAGTAAGTAATTACCTTACACATGATAAAAGATTCTAGTAAGTATCCATTTAGATACTTGTATTATTATTATCACTATATATTATCTTACGAGTTGTAAGGCTCACTCTTGCTTTATTTCTTCATCACACAACAACAGTTTGGAAAGATGGCCAGACTCCAGCAGACCCAGCGCAAGCGCGTGGGAAGCGTCCCGCGTCTTCCCGTTGATGTTGTAGCTGCTATAGCTGCAGAGGTAGATCTATTGATAGATCAGGCATTCTACTTTTGAGAATCAATTATGTATAATTATAACTTGTGGCAGATAATGGCAATTAACTGTAAATTTATCAAGTAATCATTTTGGGTTGTAATAACTTTTAATTGTGGATTCAAGGACTTGTACTTATTTCAATTTCATCTCTGAGACTATAACGGGTTGTGGTGTGTGTTAGTGTGGGGTCACAGCATAAGGTTATTTATTATTAATTAAGTAAAGTGATATTGTGGAAGGAAAGACCGTGATGACCCGGATCCCTGACCCCAGATCTGGGGGTGTTACAGAAATGGTATCAGAGTTAAGCGTTATAAACCTCAGAGATGATGCGACGATATAATAACAAACTCACAAAGATAATAAGAACTCTTGCCAAGTTCATGGTCGGACTACTTAAAGTAGTGCTGACAGTTAAAACCCTTACGGGAACCCTTATAAGTATCATGATAGTAACTTAGCTCGTTTAATGTGTAGGCGCCTGAGATAGAGGACCCTGAGATGTTCGAGCGTGAGCATGATGAGGCACTGCTAGATGTCGAGGATCAGGAGGAGCCTGAGATGGAGAAGGATGAGGAGGACCCATCAGAGGAGTCAGAGACGGAGGTCATTGCTATTTCAGATGAGGAGGACCCCTCAGAGGAGTCAGAGACAGAGGTCATTGCTATTCCAGATGAGGAGGACCCGGATGAGGTCCCAGTAGCTGAGGAGCGTGTCGGACCTATGGTAGTGTATGCTGGTACCCCTTTACCCACACTTCCAGTGGTCAGAGCTCCTACCCCTCCACCACTATCTTGGATCCCTTATGATGACAGCTCAGAGACCCATACTTCCGAGCCTAGGTAGACTGAGGAGGCACCCCCAGCGGCTCCGGATTCACCACCTCTTGACCCTGCCCACAGGCAGTCTTCGTTAGCCCACGGCTATGTTCAGGATGTACTGAGGACCCGAGTGGCTGTTGCCGAGGCCCGACTGGATGAGGCCAGGAGGGAGTTGGATGCGGAGAGGGCGGGCAGGCGTACCAGAGCTTATGAGACTAGGGCTTCTATACCCCGATCCTTGAGGAGGGAGCTTACGGGGATAGAGCTCACATCCCGAGCGAGGCTCAGATCGCTCCAGGGGGACAGGCATGGTAGGATCTCCAGGCGGCAGGCCGACTATATCTTCCGTCGTGCGATGGAAAGGGTATGGGAGCTGACCCGCTCCGTTGTGTGCTTCAGGACCGAC
Source organism: Apium graveolens (assembly GCF_009905375.1). Classification (NCBI taxonomy): domain Eukaryota; kingdom Viridiplantae; phylum Streptophyta; class Magnoliopsida; order Apiales; family Apiaceae; genus Apium; species Apium graveolens. Next base: position 89,882,792 of record NC_133649.1, read on the forward strand.
GATGGGATAGTCTAGTTGTCTAGTTAGCCGAGGCCTTAGTAAGAGCCAATTTTTTGGGATAGTTGACTTGTATATAGCATCCCTTTTTCTGACTAGACAGATAGACTCTTGTGTATCACTTTTGGGACAGATGGTTGTAGCACTGTTGTACTTTTGACCAGATCAAACTATGTATTTCTCGCATTATGTATATATTTGTTTCCTTTCGGTTTAGTTCCTTAGTGACGAGATCACTGTTTTTATCATTATTATTACTGCACTTCTTATTAGAACTGTGATAATGTAATAGAATTGCGAGATACGTTCTCCCCATTATAGAGCTGTGCAAGGCACAATGTTGTATATGATTGTGACCTAACGTTGAATTTCCCAATAATTTTTTTTATTATCAGTATCATACCGCCAAGAAAGATTGGAACTAGGGCGAACCCTGGATCTGAGGATCAGGGAAGCCATAACCAGGATGATAGGAACCAGGAATACAGTGAAGAGGAAGACGAGGATTATGTGGAACATGATGACACCCTGTATGAAGAGGAAGAGGAAACATATGATGTTGAGGAATTTGAGATAGAGGCTGAAGAAGGAGAAACTGAGGTTGAGCAACCAGTACCAAACCCAGACATGGATCCCATGGGCCAGTTCATGCAACTCCTAAGGCAGAACATGGAACGTCAACCCAACCCACCCCCTCAAGGAAATAACAATGTTGTGGCAAACTCTTTCAGGGCTTTTAAGTCCCTTAAGCCCCCTGAGTTCCACGGATCAGCCGACCCAGTTGAGGCAAGGGCATGGTTAAAGGAAATGGAGAAATCCTTTGAGATTCTGAGTATCGATGAGGCATAGAAGACTGTATTTGCTACCTACCTTCTGAAAGGAGAGGCTAACTACTGGTGGGAGGCCAATAAAAACATGGAGACAGATGCTATTATAACCTGGGAGAGATTCAGTCAGTTGTTTCTGGGAAAGTATTTCCCGAGGTTTATGGAAAACTAGATGGAGCTCAAGTTCTTGGAGCTAAAGCAGAATAACTTGTCTGTAGCAGAGTACGAAGCGAAATTTACTGAGTTATCAAGGTTTGTGCCGGAGTTTGTGAGCACCGAGGAAAAGAAAGCTAGGAGGTTTCAGCAGGGACTGAAACCGTGGATTCAGAATAGGGTGGCAATCCTTGAGATTACGGATTATGCCACTCTGGTGCAAAAGGCAACAATTGTAGAAGCCGGAAGTGAACAGATGCAGAAGGAAAGAGAGAAGAAGGGAATAAAGAGGAAAAGTATGAGCATGGGTGGAGGTTCTGCAGGAAGAAGCTTTCCAACTAGATTTAATCGAGGGGCAGTGTCCCTACCGGGAAAGAACACAGGGTTTAAGCGACCAATGAGTGTGAATATGAGCTAGAGCGGCCAGAAGTCAAGAATGTCCTATTCCAACCAGTCTCGACCCCCATTGCCAGCCTGTAACACTTGTGGAAGAATGCATTCTGGGGAATGTAAGGGAAAGCCAGTAACCTGCTTTAAGTGTGGGCAAGTGGGCCACTATTCTCACAAATGCCCTTCGTCAGCCCCTGCCGTCATTCCAATCACCACTTGTCATCAGTGTGGACGCCCGGGTCATTGGAAGAGGGAATGCCCAATGAACAAACCAGCAGCTTCAGGAGCCAGCAGGGCTGCCTCCAATAAGCCACCTACTGCGAGGACTTTCAACATGACAGTCCAGGATGCTATGAAAGACTCAGATGTGATAGCAGGTACCCTTTCTCTAAATTCAGTCAGTGCAAACGTTTTATTTGATTCGGGAGCAACTAAATCTTTTATATCAAGGGACTTTGCGCGTAAATTAAGACTTAAAGCTGAACCCTTGATAGAACCCTTACAAGTAGAAATAGCCAATCATGAAATTATTCCTGTTAACCAGATTCACCCCGCCTGTGAGATAGGCATAGGGGAGCAATCTTTTAGTGTTGATCTGATTCCTTTTAAATTAGGGGAGTTTGATGTAATTTTGGGAATGGACTGGCTATCTAGCAATGATGCTCAGATAGACTGTAAAGGGAAGAAAGTTAAGTTAAATATCCCAGGGAAGAAATAAGTTATATTTAGAGGAAAGAGGCAGACGCATAAATTTTTGACTATGGCCCAGGCCAGAAGGATGCTACGAAAAGGAAATGAGGCCTACCTAGCCTATGTGGTAGACACGCAGAAGGAGGTGCCCAACTTACAAGATATTCCAGTAGTCAATGAATTTGAAGATGTATTCCCACAAGACCTTCCGGGATTACCACCCGATAGAGTGATTGAATTTGCTATTGAGTTGGCCCCACGGACGGCGCCAGTTTCAAAAGCACCTTACCGGTTAGCCCCGTTAGAAATGAAGGAATTAGCTATCCAATTGCAGGAACTCTTGGATAAGGGTATGATAAGACCCAGTGTGTCTCCGTGGGGAGCACAAGTTTTATTTGTTAAGAAGAAAGATGGGAGCATGAGGCTGTGCATCGACTATCGAGAGTTAAACAAGCTAACCATAAAGAACAGGTACCCATTACCTAGAATAGACGATCTGTTCGACCAGCTAAAGGATGCTGTTTAATTTTCCAAGATTGACCTGAGAACTGGATATCACCAACTAAAGATTAAACCCAAAGATATTTCCAAGACAGCGTTCCGTACCAGATATGGGCATTATGAGTTCTTGGTAATGTCCTTTGGATTAACCAACGCCCCAGCGGCTTTCATGGACTTAATGAACAGAGTATTTAAGAAGTACTTGGACAAGTGTGTGATAGTTTTTATCGATGATATTTTGATTTACTCAAGGACTGAGGCAGAGCATGCAGAGAGGTAAGGACATGTGATCAATAAAGAAGGAGTATTGGTCGACCCCTCCAAGATAGAGGCGGTCTCAAATTGGGAAAGGCCAACCACACCCACAGAGGTAAGGAGTTTCATAGGATTGGTCGGCTACTATCGTAGATTTGTACAGGACTTTGCGAAGATCACAGCCCCTTTGACACGACTTACTCGTAAGACAGAGAAGTTTGAATGGACGGAGAAATGCGAGAACAGTTTTCAAGAATTAAAGAAAAGGTTGGTAACGGCCCCAGTGTTGGCATTGCCGGACGGAAAAGGAGATTTTGTGATATATAGTGACGCGTCGCACAAAGGATTAGGGTGTGTGCTTATGCAGCACGGTAAAGTGATTGCATATGCATCGAGACAACTGAAGGAATACGAGATTAGATATCCTACTCATGACCTTGAGCTCGCGGCAATAGTATTTGTCTTAAAAATTTGGAGGCACTACTTGTATGGAGAGAAGTGCGAGATTTTCACCGACCATAAGAGCCTCAAGTACATATTTACGCAGAAAGAGCTCAACATGCGCCAGAGGAGATGGTTAGAACTAATCAAAGACTATGATTGTGAGATTCTCTATCATCCGGGGAAAGCCAATGTGGTGGCTGACGCCCTTAGTAGAAAGGAAAGACTCAGAATGATAACGACTTCGGAAGAATTGATAAGGGATTTTGAGAGAATGGAAATAGAAGTAAAGGTAACCGGAACCGGAACTGAAAAGCTTTTTGAGATCTCAATGCAGCCAGAGTTATTGGAAAAGATCCGATTGTGCCAAGAGAAAATAATGAGTGAAGGCCGAAAGTCAATGACTGGAGAGGAGATCCATACTGAGAAAGATGATAAAGGGATAATGAGGTACTCCTACCGGATTTGGAATCCGAACGTTCAAGAGCTTAAAGATGAGATTTTGGATGAAAGCCATAGTTCAAGGTATTCCATTCACCCGGGAAGTACCAAGATGTATAGGGATTTGAAGGAATATTACTGGTGGCCCAACATGAAGAGGGACGTAGCAGAATGGGTAAACAAATGTTTGGCTTACCAAAGAGTAAAGGCAGAGCACCAGAGACCCAGTAGACTTTTACGACCCCTGGAGATTCCCGAGTGGAAATGGGAACAGATAGCGATGGATTTTGTTGTAGGCTTGCCAAGGACGAAAGCCAATCACGACGCCATATGGGTAATTATAGACCGACTGACAAAGTCAGCCCATTTCATTCCTATCAATGATAGATATACAGTCGATAGACTGGTGGACATTTACCTTAAGGAAATAGTGACGCGACATGGAGTCCCAGCGTCCATTGTCTCAGACCGAGACCCCAGGTTCAACTCCAGATTTTGGAGGAGCTTTCAAGAATGTGTGGGGACCAAGTTAAATATGAGTACCGCGTACCATCCCCAGACGGATGGGCAGAGTGAAAGGACCATCCAGACACTAGAGGATATGTTGCGAGTCTGTGCAATAGACCTTAAAGGAAGTTGGGATGACCACTTGCCGTTGATCGAGTTTTCTTATAATAATAGCTTTCATGCTAGCATCGGAATGCCGCCTTATGAGGCCCTGTACGGAAGAAGGTGTCGATCTCCCTTATACTGGGATGAAGTAGGAGAGCGGAAGATGCTCGGACCCGAAGTGGTCCAAAGAACCAAAGACATAGTGGATCTTATCAGAGGACGGCGTGTAGCAGCCCAAGACAGACAGAAGAAATATGCAGACCTAGCCCGAAAGGACAAGGAATATGAAGTCGGGGACTTAGTACTGCTAAAGGTATCCCCTTGGAAGGGATTAATGAGATTTGGAAAAAAAGGAAAACTAAGCCCAAGATACATTGGACCTTTTGAGATATTAAGACGGATTGGAAAGTTAGCTTACGAGCTAGCCTTACCCCCTAACTTGCAACAAGTTCATAATGTGTTCCATGTGTCAATGCTAAGGAAGTACCATCGGGATGCCAGACACATAGTGGAGTACGAGCAGGTGGATATGCAACCAGATCTGACGTACGTGGAGAAGCCAATAAGGATTATCGATAAGAAGGAGCAGGTGTTTCGGAATAAAGTGATCAAGCTAGTCAGAGTGCTATGGCAGAATCATAATATGGAAGAATCAACTTGGGAACTAGAGAGCGCAATGCTAGAAAAGTACCCCCATTTGTTTTCTATTTGATTCCGGGACGGAATCCTTTTAAGGAGGGGAGACTGTAATAACCCCCAAAATTTTGAACTTTTTGTAACCCTTATGAATAGTGTTTTAGCTGAATGAGAAAACTTTTCATGTCACACTATGTAGGGGTTCTGTTATGGATATTCTGAGATTTTATTAGTACTCTATATGGTATTTAAGTGTATGTAAAGATCGTCAGAATCCAATTCCGAACACTTTGATTTTTCCCGGAAATCCACTAGATACGGAAAGAATTGAGTATAAGGTAACAGGATAAAAAGGATTTAAATTAAAGGATTATAAAAGAGGATCAAAAAAAGGAATATAATATATTGAGAAAGGTTAAGGGAACCTAAGTAATAAGATCCCGGGTATGATCCCTCAAACGAGAAACGAAAACAAAAGTTAAGCGAACCGTATAACAGATCAGCGGTCATTAGGCAAACAATTAGGAAGTTAATCAAAGGGATTAGAGATGATGATGTCACCCAACCAATGAGAAGAGGACAAGGAGGGGAAGATGGCATCATAGCATGACATAAGCATGATATGGGAAGGAAGGAAATGTGGTGGATTGTTAACCACACAAAACCAAGGTTAAATTGGTAATTAACCTAAAATAAAACTAATCTAATTCAATCAACCAAGCCAAACATTTCATTTCATCAAAACAAAAAACACAAAACCTCTTATTTCTTCATTGCTCTCGGCTTTTGCCATTTTCAAGAGAAAGAAATTTCAAAACTCAAGATCAAGGCTTCCTAAATTGGTAAGATAATTCCCTAGTCATCCTTATGCATAGTTATGGCCATCTTATGAGTTTAAGCCTTCAATTCTTTCTCAATCTTCTTCAAGAAATCAATGAAGAAGACAATGAATAGTAATTTCAAAGTTTTTAACTTGATTTTTTCTTGTTTTCCTTTAAGATCCAAGCATCCCTAAGACTTCTCAAAGCTTCTTAAGGCTTCCTAGCTACTCCCACCACTTTATGGAGAGGTAAGGACATGTGATCAAGATAGCCAAGTTAAACGAAAACTTATACTTGAAGTGGTGGGAGTAGCTAGGAAGCCTTGAGAAGTCTTAGGGATGCTTGGATCTTAAAGGAAAATAAGAAAAAATCAAGTTAAAAACTTTGAAATCACTATTCATTGTCTACTTCATTGATTTCTTGAAGAAGACTGAGAAAGAATTGAAGGCTTAAACTCATTAAATAGCCATAACTATGCATAAGGATGACTAGGGAATTATCTTACCAATTTAGGAAGCCTTGATCTTGAGTTTTGAAATTTCTTTCTCTTGAAAATGGCAAAAGCCGAGAGCAATGAAGAAATAAGAGGTTTTGTGTTTTTTGTTTTGATGAAATGAAATGTTTGGCTTGGTTGATTGAACTAGATTAGTTTTATTTTAGGTTAATTACCAATTTAACCTTGGTTTTGTGTGGTTAACAATCCACCACATTTCCTTCCTTCCCATGTCATGCTTATGTCATGCTATGATGCCATCTTCCCCTCCTTGTCCTCTTCTCATTGGTTGGGTGACATCATCCTCTCTAATCCCTTTGATTAACTTCCTAATTGTTTGCCTAATGACCGCTGATCTGTTATACGGTTCGCTTAACTTTTGTTTTCGTTTATCGTTTGAGGGATCATACGCGGGATCTTATTACTTAGGTTCCCTTAACCTTTCTCAATATATTATATTCTTTTTTTTGATCCTCTTTTATAATCCTTTAATTTAAATCCTTTTTATCATGTTACCTTATACTCATTTCTTTCCGTATCTAGTGGATTTCCGGGAAAAATCAAAGTGTTCGGAATTGGATTCTGACGATCTCATACACTTAAATACCATATAGAGTACTAATAAAATCTCAGAATATCCATAACAGAACCCCTACATAGTGTGGCATGAAAAGTTTTCTCATTCAGCTAAAACACTATTTATAAGGGTTACAAAAAGTTCAAAATTTTGGGGGTTATTACATAAATTGTATTTATTAAAAAAATTAATAAAAGGGGGTAGTAATAAGTCATATAAAGTAAATATATTTATGTTATAATCCCTCTATGATGTATTTTAGTACAATTTTTTTAGGGATTAAATGGTATAGTTCATTTGTTGATAGCTTGGGGATTAAAAGCATGACTCTTGCTTTCCAATTGGTTGTTTTTGCATTAATTGCTACTTCATCAATCTTATTAATTGGCGTACCTGCCCTCTTTATTTTGTTCAACCCCGCCGCCTTTTCCGCCTTTTGATTTTAAAAAATTCTCTTGTCTTATTTATTTTCGAGATGCATTCTTCTTTTTTCAAAAAACGTATCTAATTGATCAGAATACAAGAAACATCACACAGAAAAAAAAGATTAGATATAAATGAGTTAAAAAAAGAAGTAATGTCACTCGATCATTATCAAACTGACTGCAATCTGTTTCTATCCGCGAGGATCCCACTAGAGCGCCTTCTACTTGTAATAGGCCATGAACTAAATCAAAATCATTCTCAACGAGTCCATAAGAAGTGATCCCATCTTTTTCATCGGGTCCGGGCGTCATAAGATGGGCTTATTCTTTCCCTTGTAGTATTCTCTACAGCAATAGCAGATACCTCTTCGAAGGTGAATCCAGACAATGTGTATTCATCAGTGGACTTTCGAATTTCTTTATAAGTTTTGATTTTAGATTCTTATAATTGTAAAATTTTAGAGTTGGGAGATATAAAAATTAACTATATTTATCATCGTTCCTTTTAAACATCGTTCTCATGGGAAATAGATTGGGTTGATCAAAATCATATATGGAAAATAGGGGTCATTTCCAAATGATTGTTTCAATCATGCATATATATAACAGAAACTGATGAATGTTCTTACTTTTACTTTATCTTTTCTGATCTTTGTATTTTTTTGCTGATTACATTAGTTTGGTCTTTGTTAAAGTATTTCAAGCAACTAATAACACGGTTGCATTGAAGATACATGTATACAAATTTCTCTTAGTTTGGATTGTATCGGAGGCCTCTATTTTTTTAATTTGGTTGTTCTGCCCCTGATTAGAGTTTCCTATATACACTAGATAACAATCTTTTCTAAACAGTCTTTGAGAGGCCCTAGAGGTGGCATGGTTTTCTTCAAAAAGGGCCCTATTCTTAGTGTTTATTTAGAATATGCTATCAACAATGCAATTTTCCCAGGTTTACAGGTGGTTAGGCTATGTACCAGCTCTATAACCATGAATGTGATTACCTAATTATATTATTCCAGTTAATGTTGGTGTATCATTTTTACAGGGTGGTCCTTATAACCACACAATTAGGGGACTTACAGTCTGCCTGACGTATGCGCAGACTACAAATTCAAGTACTTAATGAAATTAGTACTTGATAATTATTGATTGATAAATAGGGTTTAAAATGTCAAATGTAGTTTGCCGCAAAGCAGCTCAATGGCACACATAGAACTGTTAAGTCCTGAACTCTTTCGATCGATAAATGGGGTTAAAAATGTCAAACAGTAGTTTGCATATGGACCATTTTGAGAACTCAGTGGTTGCAAGGGAGGCTGGTTTCCAATTCGAATCGAGTTCTTCCAATAATAGATAGATAACAGGGCACATAAATCACATATTTCATCAATAAATCACATAGGAGGCCCTAAATCTATAAAAATCATAAAATACCATTTGCGTATATCACATTATCAACTGAGTTCATCAACTAGAAAGTATATAAATGAAATTAAACAATATAATACATAAAACATAAAACTGAATTATACCTGAAGTTCCATGTTTTTTTAGAATAAACCCTAATTTGTCTTACCAATTTGCAATAAATAGCATTACAATATATTAATCAACCAAATAGCTCAGATATAAACCAGATAACCTAATTGAAGTGTGATTTTGTTACGGTCTCTACACAAAGGGGGTATGTGGAGTGAGTTTGTGATGGTCATTTGTGTGTATATATGTATAACTATGATTGAAAAATGACCTAAAATGGAACTTCGTAACCCGTTTTGTTTTTTAAATAAAACTCTAGACTATCTAGGGCAATAAAGTGATAATTTGGGTCTTTTCCCCAAAAATGATATTTTGGGTATTTTTTATTCAAATAATGACATTTTAATTTATTGTTCTAATAATAATCTGTTTCCATTCTATGCTGGTGGTCTGGAGAAGGAGTTCTTGGATCACATAAATGTTGCTCTAAGATGGTCCTACTAAAAATATCTAAGCCAGAAGAATCCGATCTACAAAAGCAGGCAATGTTGTGCAATTTTTTGGATAGAATCCAAGTGCATGCTTTAATAAACTGTAATTTGGTTTTTAGTGTCATCTATATTATTTTAATCAATTATTTATATTTAATTATTATTTCAAATGTAAATTAGCTTGTATTATACTCCCTCTGTCCCATTCATTTCTATATACTTTTCTTTTTTGGATATCTCATTCAATTCTATACATTTTAAACTTACCAAAAATAGTAAAATTTTAATAATATAAAAATCAACCACATCCACAACTTTCTCCCACTACACTCACTTTATCTATTAAATATTGATTGGTCCCACCACTTTACCCAAATTTTCACTAAATTACACTTTTTTCTTCGCTCTCATCCTACTACCTTACCAAAAATAATATTATTTTAATGAGTTCATTGTACTCCGTGCACAAACCATTTGTATACAAATGGTTGAGACGGAGGGAGTATCACTGAACATGTTTTTGTTGTAATATATTCATCAAATGGTAATATTTTTTGTATTTTACCTTCAGTATTAACAGTTGTATATAGTGCATTTTCTTCCCAAATTCCAAAACTTATGATTCCCATTTTAAAGGTCTCTTTGTCCCAAAGAGACTCTTATTATGTTTGAAGTGATTTTTATTATGGCATGGTAACAATTTTTTTGAGATCTTGAGTTGCACAATAAAAGAAATTGAATTACCTGATAATACCATACAAGATAAGAATTAGTAGTTAAAAATATCACAATTAAAAAGATTACCGGGCATAAGAAAAAACAATGAACATCAAAAATTAGATAAAATAAAAAAAGTTAAACATGACGTGAAAATATCAAACACGAATAATTTAAAAAATATATATTAAATTATTTGAAATACCAAAAAGAAAAACAAAAAGGAACGAACACAAGAAAAATAGGTATTTTCATTAAATTTTTGTAATAATAGAATCTTATTTATATGACTCATTTTATAGAAAACTCAGGAAAGCTACTAGAGAACTCAGAGATATCGACAAGCCAAATTGAAGAACTGAAGATTGGAGATATCGACAAGTCATTTCTTCACTAGAGAACTCAGAGTTATCGACAAGTCTACATTCAGTAGAGAACTCTAAGTTATCGATAAGTCAAGTTCCACTAGAGAACTCAGAGATATCGATAAGTCAAAATTCACTAGAGAACTCAAAGATATCGACAAGTTAAAATCCACTAGAGGACTCTGAGATATCGACAAGTTAAATTTGACTAGAGAACTCTGGGATGTCAACAAGTCAAAAAGCCACCAGAGAACTAAGAGTTATCGATAAGTCAAAGTGAAGATGTGAAGACTAGAGATCTTGACAAGCCTAAATTCTCTTATAGAGAACTGAAGACCTCTACAAGCCAAACTAAATATAGAGTACTAGAGATCTCGATAAGCCAATATACTTATCGAGATGTCAAGTGTTCTATAGACCTAAACTGGAGATCTCGAGGTACAATCTCAAAGTACAAAGTTGCAGATCAGTTCAATATCCAAGATAAACAATCAACAAACAATCCAACAGCTTGAAGAATGTGCAAGATCAATGGTGAAGATTAACTGACAAAGGAAGATCAAAGTGAACACGGGATGCTAAAGATATGCTAAGCCAGAAATGGAAGATCTACTTTTCTATAAATATGTTAGATATATTTGAGATGTCATGTCTAATATTTTTCATGTTTAGTTTTCAGATCTTAATAAACAGGAAATATCAGGACTTACTGGAATCAGTACTTACTGGAAGTCGGAACATAAGATCAGGACTTAAGGTCATATCAGAACTTAAGTACGGGAGGACTTACAGTTAAGGAAGGAAGCTGATTAACAGTAGAAGATCGAGACTAAAACAAAAGAAGATATGCATGAAAAGAATTAGAAAACTGGAAGACTTGTATAAGATATCTGATTGATATATTTTAGGAGACAGAATTATATTCCATATCAATTAGAAGTTATCTTGTAACTGTGTAGTATATAAACACAGACATAGATTTACACTATATGTGTTATCATTACCGAGGTATATTATTTATTGTAACCTAGCAGCTCTTAGTGATATTTGTTTATCACTGAGAGAGAACAGTTCCATTGTAACAGAATTTCTTATATTGAATATATCTGTTTATTGTTACTTGTGTTCAAGATCGATTTGATTGTAATAACACTGTATTCAACCCCCTTCTACAGTGTTGTGTGACCTAACAATTGGTATCAGAGCTTATCAGTTAACACACATACAGTAAAGATCCAAACAGTCATGTCTGAAGAAGCACAAACTCCAACCAAGCCCACCAAAACTGAAGAAACTAAAAACACTTGTAATATCCGGGATATAACGTGTAATTATTTTTGCTAATAAATAATTATTATATGTGTTCCGTATATATTCTGTGAATTATTTGTTAAGAGTTAAATGTGTTTGGATGTTTAAAAATAATATTAATTGAGTATTTTAATTTTTATATGTCCAAAATAAAATATAGATAATTTTCATATCTTCCTAATTATTTTTATGTTGATTTATGAATTTATAGGAATCATATGAATTTTATAAAATCTTTTTCCAGGTATTCAAAATCTATTTTATAAAAACGGGAACCAACCGACGTCATCCGTTGTTACGTTTTTAGAACCCGAAACTCTTCCGAGAACTCCTTCCTAACCTAATTGTAATATTCCGAGCATTTTCCATGTTTCGACTTTTTCGATCCGGCGTACGGTTTGTCCTGCGCGGGTCCCGGCGCAACATTTTCGATACAATATTCGTTTCGGTAAATCAATAAAACTCGCATTTTCGAGAAACGGGAGCTTTTTATTAAACTATCACAATTATCACCTCGTAGTACGTGTAACCAGGCGCTGAGACCAAGACCGCAGTACAAATTGTACTGATTTGGATAATTATCCCAAAAATCGATACCGTTTGGATCAGTTTTTACAAATAAACGTATCGTTTTATATCCGGAATGATCCAACGGGATACTAATTTTCCATAATTATAAATTGCCTTTTTCCGTATTTTATTTCGTATCAAAATCATTTGCAGTCAGCTAAATATATAATTTTCCAGAGAAAAATCCTAAATTCATAAAACCTTCTGAGAATCAAACTACAATTTCAAGGTGTTATTGAAATCAGTTGGAAAAGTTGGAGTAACCCAATGGAAGGTCTCAAGGAGTACTATCAGATTCTGTGTTCCATATCACTGCAGAAATCAAGGTTTATTTTCTGAAAATTTATTTATTTTTGAATTATTTTTATTAAAATATGAATTTTTGTTCGGATGATTGTTTGAATGATTTGATGATTGTATGTTGTAGAGCTTGTTTTTCTGATGATTTTCATATGTCATACGTCTAATTTGGAGTTCAATAACATGCTCAAAAGTGGGTTTAATTCTCGAATTTTAAAATTAGGGTTTATAACCCGTATGAATGTTTTCAATTGAAATTTGGGGCTTTTTGATATAGGGGTTATTAGCTGTTGATTTATAGTGGATTATGTTCCTTATGAAATTTGCAATCGATTTGTATATAGCTCCTTAAAAGAGGATTAGTGAATCAAAGGGAGTTGTCTTTTTAAGTTTTCGATGTTTCGCCGGAAACCGGCGATGTTCTTTGCCAATTTCCGGCCAGGACAGGGATGATTGATGTGTTTTGATTGCACGAATAGATTCCTGGTGTTGTGTAGTGTAAATCTGGAGCAGATGGTGAGGTGAGGGTGCCGGAATCGAGTTCTCCGGCCACCCCTGTATTTTCCGGCGACGGGGGTGTAAAAATTTCAGTTTAGTCCCTGGACTTTTGGGGACGATGAAGTTTGGTCCCTAAAGTTTCCAGAGTTTGCAAATTTAGGATTCCTGTTTTAAAAATATTCAAAAATCATATTTCCTATTTATTTTTATTATAAAAATTCGATTTTAATTTCTGAAAATTCCAAAAATTATTAATTTAATTCCAAAAATTATTTTTAATTCAAAAATAAATCTGAATTAATTAATTAATTAATTTCAATTAATTTTTAATTGATTAATTAGTCAATTAATTCGAAAATTAATTGATTAATTAATTTAATTAATTATTAATTGATTAATTAATTATTTAAAAATGATTTAAAAATTCTGAAAAATAGTTTCGAGCTTTAAAATATTATTTTAAATTATTTTCAAGGCTCGATAATTATTATGAAAATTGTTTTGAAGCCAGAATTGGCCAGCCGAACCCTGTTTATTACTCCAAAATTGATCCAACGATCCGTTTTAATTCCGAAAAATATTTTAAAATTCATTTTAAACATCCGAAAGCCTGTTTATGACCCGAGACTTCCTTATAAACGTTATATCATTGATTATGTGACGTGTTACGTGTTATATGTGACTTGTTGGTTAACTGTCGGTCTATATATTCGATGTTTACTTGTGTATTGCGTAACTTTCAATCCGTTAATCGGATTTGGGTGAAATGAAGGGTAGATAGAAGTATGTGTTGAATAGAATCGTATGAGTCAAATATTGAAAGATGCTTATGATATGTGAGCAGAAGAGGCAAGGCGTAGGAAAGGGAAATAGGTAGTCGAGGAGTAAGACAGTCGTGACTGAAAGCGAGTGCAGTATAATAAGCTAGTACCAGGCAAGTGTTCTGAACTTTCTCGAGATGTTGTATTAATTGATAATCTTGTTTTATATTGCAAGTGCTTTGAAGCACTGAACCCAAAACCCTGATTCCAGTTATTGATCTTGAGCCGTAAACCTTATTCTTTCTAAGCCATTGATTGTTGTATACCCAAATACGAACCTCAAATATATGATACTACTCCACAAATACATACAAACTAAATCTCAACCACTGAACCAGATTGCTTACACACTCAAACCATTGTATCTTATGCTTTGAAAGGCCAAATCCTTGAAAACCTGAAACACAGATTCCTTTGTTATCCAATTATTTCATTACCTAACAGTCAAGCTTTGGAAATGCTATATTGATCTTTATGCAGATTGAAACCATTTTCATTATTGAACGTCCAATGTTGTTAATGATTCCGTTTATTGTTTATTACTGTTTATTATGTTATTATGTTAGAATTGGATTATTTTTATAAAATTGTGGACCAGATTCGTGGTCAGACCATATAATGGTCAAGTTAGGCCAATGTGTGCCTTGGATCCAGTAGTTAGAGCAGTGATGTGTGCTTTGCTCGGGGTTAGTGCGTGACTGATCAGCAGCCTAACCTTGGTCTTTAAAATGAAAGTATAATATCCAATTCTAAATCATAATTCATTGTTCACTTGATATCGTAACCATTTTCACCTGATGATCATTATTCTCAGTTTTGTCATTGTGACTTGCTGAGTTAGTTAGCTCATTTGTGCGATGTTGTTTATGTTCTTTTCCAGTTAAAAAGGAATCGGTTGGTACCAAGGATCCCCAGTCCAGCGCGAGAGCTAGGGGTTCAGGTTGATCGAGCTAAGCTAGTAGGCTTCTTTTGGGATAGTATAAGTTTATAAAAGTTTGTAATAATATTTAATACTCAGTTCTGAGTTTGGATAGTTGGGATTTGAACGGTTTGTAATATAAGTGTGTATTTGGCTTGTGTGCATACTTTAACCTGTTGCGGTCCGTGGTAGTTGGTAAGTAGGGTCACTGCATATTACAATTATCTTTATTATTGTTATAAGCAGGTTATAAATAGTGTGTGTGTGGACCCCAAACTTTTGACCCGGGTTTGGAGGGCGCCACAACACTCAAATCCACAGTCGATATGAGACAATTAGGGTTCCCATACTGAGACCTTCTGAGTATCCCATATGGAAAGTTAAGATGGCTATATTTCTGGAAGCTATAGATCCAGAATACCTTGATAGGATTAATGAAGGACCATAAAGCCAACCAAGCTCTCTGTTGCAGTTGCAGATCAACCAGCAAAGTCCATACCAAAGGAGAAAGGTGATTACACAACTGAAGACATCTCATCTAGTGCCAAGGATGCAAGGGTAAAGCATTTGCTGCATAGTGCCATTGATAATGTCATGTCAAATAGGGTAATTAATTGCTAGACTGCAAAGGAGATATGGGATGCCTTGGAGACAAGATGCCAGGGAACTGATGCAATCAAAAAGAACAGTAGGACTATACTCACTCAAGAGTATGAGCACTTTGACTCAAAAGCTGGTGAGTCATTAACTGAATTATATGACAGGTTTGTCAAACTCTTGAATGATTTGTCACTGGTGGAAAAGGAATATGTTAGTCCCTTAACAATATAGCAAGAATTACAGAAGGGGGTTGAATGGAATTCTTGAACCTTTTTCTCGAAATAAAAATGTTCAACTCGAATATAGATATAATGTTTTGATTAGCACAATGCGGAATAGAAACATAATTGAATCAAAACATAATTAATTAAAAACAAGAGTCTTTAAAAACTTTCTGGTAGATTTAAACAATTGCACCAAAGATATATATAATATATCGAGAGGACTCTGTATGCAGGAATGCTCACAGCTGCTTACAAATTGAACTACTGAGAATACAGGAAATGCTTATGATTCTGCTTACAAAGATTTCTCTGTTTTTGTGTTTCTCAGCTATCTCAGTTATTTTTCTATTTTCTACTCTCTTGGTTTATATAATACCAAGATTACAAAGTCAAAAAGACTGAACAAATATAAAAACTATCAGTCTTAAGCTTTGCTGCTTTTCGTCCTCTATTACCCAGTTAATGGGTTTCCAGAGTGTGTTTGTATACATCTCGACGGCTGTGTGTCAGCTTTCGCTGTTCAACTGCTGTTTGAATTCTTCATATGATCATCCATCGACTTTCAGAACATCCGTTGATGGTTTAATTGATCATCCGTCGACTGCTATATTAAACATCCGTTGATAGTCATTTGATCATCCGTCGATGGCTTTGTTAATCATCCGTCGGTAGCTATTTTGGCACTTGACTCTATTTCACTTATGCAAAATTATAAGACATCATTTATGTACAATTAATTAACCTATTCTTCATATCTAGTTAAAGTCAACATGACTTATATGCTACTACAGATTCTATACAAAGGTGCATACATAATTGTGCTACAAACTTATTATTACATAAGCTACTCACTCGATGAATAATAAGTTAATCATCCGTCGGGACTATAATGAGTTATCCGTCGGGACTATAATTCTTATCCGTCGAGTGCTACATAATTTCACTAAGTAAAATCTACTTAGATGTTTTGTTTATGAAATCATCAAGTACACAACATATGCACAACAATCTCCCCCAATTTATGTCTACTGGAATTGTAGCCATAAATTAAGAGATACTTGATGATAACAAAACATCCTGAACATACATCTTTAAAGATAAGTAGATAAACTGAAAGTGCTTCAATTAAACAAAATGTACAAGGTTTGGCTCACAGTCAATTCAAGATGCTCCTCTAGCCTGAGCAGATTTCTAGTTCCTTGAAGGTCTGGATCTTCTTCCAAGCTTTCTGTTATTTTCCTCAATTTGATTCTGGAGCTGTCTATGGAATTCCAGTTCATCAGATTATGAGAGATCTAGCTTTTCTTGCATTTCCAAGAGAGTCTCATTGCTAGAGATACTCAGTTGGTCTTCTAATCTGAAGAATCTTCTCACACCCTTGTCATCCATGAACTCCATCAGCCAGTAGGGCCTTAGATGCACTCTTCTCCCTGTATATGGGATGATTAGTGTCTTTGGGAGTGCATCCTTAGCTCTAACACTCCTTAGCTCTTCAATCTTCTTCAATACTAATCTTCTTGCAGTTACATTGAACCCAAAGTTTTTTTTGAAGGATGAATAGACTTTAATCAGCACAACTTGGCTTTCTTGAAGAATCCTGTGAAGTGGCCACTGAATCTCCCTTCCTCATTTGTACTTGAACACCAACCTTTCAGGTAGGTTTCTGTATGTATCAATTGCCCTTACTTCATCCAGTTCACCCAGATAAAGATTTAGATCTGAAAATTCTTTGATGTCACACAAGTACAAGTAGTCTCCCCTGTTGACCTTGGGTTGAGCTTTAACTACTGACTTGGATTTGAGAGGTGACAGCTTCACTTTCTTGACTGCCCTTGACTTTGTCCTTTTTGGCTTGCTAAGGATTGGTAAGTTGAAGTCAGGAATTGGTATGTTATCCCACTCTATTGGCTCATCCTTTGGCACAATAGGTTCACCATGTATGTTCCTGTAGGGATCCACCACCCTTATGTCTTCAAATACCACAGAGGGCTTTGATGCTTGAGTTGTAGCTGGTGTGGATTCCTTAGGAAATTGATCTTCCAATTCCTTGTCAACAACATCCAGTTTCTTTTTTGTTCTTCTAGGCAATTCTTTCTTCCTTGGGGATTTCTTCTGTTCTTCAATTTTCTTCTTTGATTTAGCAGCTTCAGATGGTTGAGAGGGAATTTGTTGAGAAGAGTTTACAGCCTGTAGCTTGGCCAAGATAACAATTTGTTCTTTCTTTTGTTTAGACTTCTTTGTATCTAGAGCAGCTTGCCTCTTTTCCTGCTTTAATCTGGATTTTTCTTCTTTTTTTGCTTGAGCAAATTGTGGATGTCCAGCTACCACACAAATTTCCTTTCCATTTCTGAATATCTTAGCAATTCTCCTTTTTGAAGCTGAATCAGCTGGATCTTTATAGAAGACAATAGATCTTGACAGAAGCTTCTTTTCATCAGGATTGGGTGTCTCATACACAGTGTTCATAGGGTTCTTCCAAGATGATTTTGGATAAATTGCCCTTTGTTTAAGAATTGTTTCAGCCTTTGGAGACTTGATGCTGGAAGATTGTACTTTTTCCAGATAGTTCATGCTCATCTCATTCACACTAATTGGCTTGACATGAGAGTGATGGATGGCTGACTTAACTGGCTCCTTGACTAGTTCAAACTTTTTCTGTATCTCCTCATCAATCTTATTCCAGTTGATCAAACTCAACTTTCCTTTTCAGCAACTTTCAAATTTGCTGTTGCTGCTTTAATTAGATCTATACCATCTGCAACTGTTGGCTTGGAGACAGTAATTGATGGTACAATTACTTTGCTGATTTGTACTTGAAGTTTCTCCCCCTCAGTTGGTCCTTTCTCTCCCTTACTTGATTCTCTCTCCCCCTTTTTGTTATCATCAAGTTGAGGAGTTAGGCCTTGTGCTTTAGCCTGTTGCATGAGAAGATTTGTCTGAGTCTGTTGATTTTGAAGATGGATAGCCACTAAATTCTCAATAACTTTAACTCTGTCTTCCAGCTTGGCCAGCTTCTTTTCAGAATCTGATTCTCTCCTTAGTCTCAGTAATAGATCTTGTATGGTACCATATGGCATTACTGAATCCAGCTTCTCAGAATTATAAGTTTTCAAGTCAGCTATATCTCTTTTTAGTTCATCCACACTCAGATTCTGTCTTAAGTGCTGGATCTTCATGAGATGTAGAGAGTCTAGGTGAGCTTGAAGAATATCCTTGGTACCAGCATCTGAAGTTTCCTGAAGGGCCTTTTGAATAACCATCACTTGCTTGACCAAAGATACACCAAATTGTCCTGGTGTAGATTCCTTTGACCATGCCCATCCAGGTAAATTTAAAACAGAACTTGGGCCTTCATCTCCCCCTAAGTTCATGCTTCCATCCAGAGAAATAGAGTCATCATCATTAGAATTTACTCCAAATTCTTCAGATGGCTCACTAGCTTGAGAAGGCATCCTATTGACAGCAGCTTTATCTCTTTGAAGAGATTCTGAGGTGTGTACTAAATTCAAAGTCTGTTCTGCCTCCACATTGCCCTGAGCAGCGAACAATTGATAGGCTGACACAGGATGAGTAAAAGTGTCAGCATCCAAGGAAATGTTATCAATTTCATCTTTGTAATGTTGCTGAAATTGTCTTCCCTTTTCAGCATCATCCACAATCATTGACTCACTAGCAATGGCTGGATCCACCCTTATTTCTCATGTACCTGCCTTTCTCTCGTAATCTCTCTTTTGTTGCATCAGGGTCTCACCCTGGCTCCCCACCCTCATACCCTCACCTTCACCTACTAAGGTGGGACTCCTCTCACTTACTTTTGCCAATCCTGAATAAATGGATTGCTGAGATTCACTCTTTTCCTCTCCTTTTGCCTGGGAGCAACCCAGCCTCTCACTCAATGCACTCTCCTCTCTCAGTCCTAAGAGTGACTGTATTACCACTAAATCTTCTGCACTAGAAATAATTGAAGTTTGAAGTTGTGCAGAGACACTCGACGGATAAGTGATATCCATTGGGTGAATGGTAAAGCTATCCGACGGATAACTGCTGTTAAGCTTATCTGTCGAGATACAATCACTACTCGACGGATGAGCAATATCCATCGAGAGAGTAGAAATAAATGAGGTGGGAAGAGAAAATATTGTTGACTCTGTGTTGATTGAAGTTATTTGAGGCACATATGTCACAATAGTATCTGAAAGAATTGGCAAGTGAGCCAACAAATCATCTAAAAGATGATGCTCACTTGCACTAGATTTTGGCTTCCCCAACAGAGTTAAAGAAAGGGGAATCAGGAATTGAAGTGTTTATCATATCTACTTCCAGAGAGTTTGTTGGTGAGTATGGTGTTTCAGAGGCTTCTATTATAAGAGATTTTGGCTGTGACTCCACATTTATTGGAGCCACATCAAACTGAATTTGAGAAAGTGCAGGGACTGTGTCTTTAGCATCAGTTTACACTATGTGTGTGCCCTGTGCATCCCCAATGGTTTTGGATTTCTTCTTTCTTGTGTAATTTTGGGGTGAGCTTGTGTCCCTAACCCTTTTGACCTGTGCTCTTGGCTGAGAGCTTTGTTCAATAGCCATATCCTTTTGGGAGGATGCATCTAGAAGTGAGCTTTTGTCCTTTTTAAGCACTGCAGTTTGTTGGGAAACTGCAGTGTGGCTAGGCTGGGATTCACTCAACTCTCCAACCTTATCCTTGGGGTTTCTTTGATGTTCACCCCTTCCCTCACCTAACTGACCCTCCTTCACACTCCCCTCTTTGGCTTTGGTAGATTTTTCAACTAGTACCTTTTGAGAGATACCAGAGGGGGTTTTCTTTGACTTGGATTTAGAAATTACAGTTATTTTGGCAGCTTTGGTAGGCAACTGTTTGGTCATTGTCACAGTTGCCATAGCTACTCCTGAACTCAAAGAAATTGAGGAGATTGGAATAGTTGAGGGTATGTGTTAGGAATATGTGTATTAGTTTGATGATAAGTTAAACAAAACACTTAAGTAGAAATCTAGTGTTTGTAAACTCAACGGATAAGACCATCTTGGCTATCCGTTGAAGGAGTAGCTTTACTTAGAAATAAGTTTAGTATTGTAGCACATTTCATTCTCTGGATTCAAGTTGTAATTCTTAGATGTTGTGGGAAATTATCAGTCATGTTAACTACTAGTGGATATGCAAATAGGAGGGCTAATTATAAATATTCCATGCCTTGTAATTTTGTATAAGCGAAGAAGTATCAACTAATATTGAAGACCTTCAACAGATAAAAACAGAGCTTCAACAGATGTTTCTAAAGCTTCAACGGATAATATCCATCAACGGATAAGTGCTTCAACGGATAAGACTTCAACTGCTAAATGCATCAACGGATAAAGCTTCAACGGATAAAGCCTCAACGGATAAGGCATCAACGGTTGAAAGCTTCAACGAATGCTTAGTTCAATAGCAGTTGATAGTGACAATTCATAAGCTGACAGAGGCACATGGGTTGACAGAGACAAACTGGAATGTGGCAGCCTCTAGGAGGAATCAAGAAAATGCAGCATTTCCATTCTGGTGCAAACAAGGGAGTATTCAAAGATTTACAGCTAAACCCAAATTGCATTGGATAGAGAAATGAAGAAGAAACATGTGAAGAGCCTTTTTAATTGTATTTTACAGTTTTGTCTTCACTTGTAAACTTGGTGATATATAAACCAAGTAGCAGCTAGTAATTAGATGTGAATTTTCCAGAGCTGTTTAGAAAAATCCAGAGAGAAAATCATCTAGTTTGTACTAGGAAGCAACCGTGATTTAATTCTTTGAATCACAGATTTTCTGAAATAACACATCTCTGGTGGAACAACAAATCCACCAGAAAAGTTTTTAAGTTCTTTGTGTTCTTTACATTTGTGTTTGAATATATATCTGTCTGTATTAGTTTCAAGCAATTCACACATATTTGCTCAATAAAACACTTAGCCTTAGAAACTGCTCAAAACTTAAAAAAAAGTTTTGAGATTTACATTCAACCCCCCTTCTGTAAATCTCATTGTTAGTCCACTGGGAATAACAATTGGTATCAGAGCAAGCTCTTAACATACAAAGAGTTTAAAGATCTATTCTGCTAACATCATGAGTGCACAGAAGAATCCTCCTGCTAGGAAGGATATTGGTATAAAGATTCCAGTCCTGGAAAAAGATAACTATCATTACTGGAAAGTGAAGATGCATTTACATCTTCTTTCTCAAGATGAAAGCTACATCAACTGTATTGAAAATGGTCCCCACATCCCTCACAAAGTGGCCACAGCTGCTACTGTAATAGTTGTTGTTGGACAGTCCATTCCCAAGCCAAAAGCAGAATGGACTATTGAAGACATGGAAGAAATCTGCAAGGACAAGAAAGCCATGAACATTTTGTTTAATGGCTTAGATCAAGATATGTTTGACAATGTCATCAATAGCCAAACTGCAAAGGAAGTTTGGGATACTGTACAAATCATCTGTGAAAGTACTGAGCAGGTTAGAGAGAACAAGATGCAGCTTCTTATTCAACAGTATGAATATTTTCACTTTGAAGAAGGAGAATCATTAAATGATACCTTCAACAGATTTCAGAAACTGTTAAATGGATTGAAGTTGTATGGTAGAGTGTACCAAGTCAAGGATTCCAACTTAAAATTTCTGAGGTCTCTACCAAAGGAATGGAAGCCTATGACTGTCTCTCTAAGAAATTCTCAAGATTATAAGAACTTCACACTTGAAAGATTATATGGAATTTTGAAGACTTATGAGCTTGAAATGGAGCAGGATGAGCTGCTGGAAAAGGGAAAGAGAAAAGGAGGAACAGTTGCACTTGTAGCTGACAGTGAGAAAATTGAAGCCAGGAATGAGGAGAAGACAATGCCAAGTCTCAAAATTGGCACAAGCAAATCAAACTCAAGCAAGGGCAAAGAGCAAGTAGCTGAGGATGAAGACAATTCCAGTCAGGATTACTCTGATAATGTTGATGAACATCTGGCTTTTCTGTCCAGGAGGTTTGCAAAGATGAAGTTTAGGAAAAATACAAAATTCACTAAGCCAAACAAAAACATGGTGGACAAATCCAAGTTCAAATGTTATAACTGTGGCATTAGTGGGCACTTTGCAAGTGAGTGTAGGAAAATTGAGCTTGAAAAGATTAAACTTAAATGTTTGACTGTTGAGAGTGAACTAGAAGAAGCTGTTAAGAAAGTAGAAATTCTTTCTAAACAGTTAGAGAGTGAACAAGAGGTAATCAAGGCCTGGAAAACATCTAGGGATGTTAGTGTTCAGATTGCCAAGGTTCAGGGAATTGAATCATTCTGTGAGGATGCCTGGAAGAAAAACAAAAAGGAGTTAGAATTAATTGATGGATTATCAACGGATGTGGAATCAACGGATGATGAAAGTTATCCGTTGAAGGAAGAAAAAGAGCATCCGTTGAAGGCTCATCAATTAAAACAGGCAAGTAATTTTAAAAATAAAAATCTCAATAAGAAGGATGGTTCAACTCTCAAGAACTTTGTCAAAGAAGGAGCTAGCACATCCAAAGATGCCAGTAAGGTGAATATAGGACACATGACTTTAGATCAGCTGAAAAATAGGCTCAAGTTGGTTGAGGATAAAAAGGAAACTAAAAGAAAATCTAAAAGAAATGGGAAGGTAGGGATTAATAAACATAACAATTACACACCTAATAAGTATGCTCCTAGAAAAAGCTGTGTGCATTATAAAAGTGTTAATCATCTATCTGATAACTGCAAATCTGTTAAGAATGCTCCCATGCCTTCAAATCCCTCCATGCCTAACATGTCTATGTCACCTCTGCATGCTATGCCTGTTATGTCTCATCAGAATCCCCATGCACATTTTGCAAACATGCCATATATTAATAATCCTTATTTTACTGCATTTAGTATGCCTCAAATGCCATACAATATGCCTATGTGGAATAATATGTTTGCACAATCTATGCCTTATCAAATTCAATCAAATGTGCTAAATGATTCTGTGACTAACCCTACACTTTAACCAACTACATCTGAGACCAAGGTTGACCCAAAGTTACCTAAGTCAAAAGATGCAGGAGGAATGAAGTCTAGGAAAAAGACTAACAAGGCTGGACCCAAGGAAACTTGGGTACCAAAATCAACTTGATTGATTTTGTTATGTGCAGGGTTAAAGAAGGAATCTATGGTACTTGGACAGTGGCTGTTCAAGACACATGACAGGAGATTTCACCCTGCTCACAGAGTTTGAGGAGAGAGCTGGCCCTAGCATAACCTTTGGAGATGATAGCAAAGGATTCACTATGGGATATGGCTTGATTTCAAAAGAAAATGTCATCATTGATGAAGTTGCATTGGTTGATGGTCTCAAACACAACTTATTGAGCATCAGTCAACTATGTGACAGAGGGAATACTGTTTCCTTCAATTCTGAAGCCTGTATTGTCACAAGTAAGAAGGACAATAAAGTAATTCTAACTGGAGTTAGAAAAGGGAATGTGTATTTAGCTGACTTCAACTCTACAGATGCAGAATCTATTACTTGTCTTTTCAGCAAAGCAAGTCCAGTTGAAAGTTGGCTATGGCACAAGAAGCTGTCCCACTTGAATTTCAAGACAATGAATGATCTAGTCAAAAAGGACTTAGTTAGAGGAATGCCTTTAGTAGAATTTACAAGGGATGGACTGTGTGATGCTTGTCAGAAAGGAAAGTAAAAGAAAGTATCATTCAGTAAGAAGCTTGAATCTGCAATTGATGAACCATTACAACTGTTACACATGGATCTTTTTGGACCAGTCAATGTATTGTCAATTTCAAGGAAAAGATATTGCCTAGTGATTGTAGATGATTTCTCAAAGTTTTCATGGGTTTATTTTCTTGGATCAAAGGATGAAGCTAGTGAAATCATTATCAATCATATCAAGCAAGTCAACAATCATCCTGATTTCAAAGTAATGAATATTAGGAGTGACAATGGAACTGAGTTCAAAAATTCAACTATGAAGTTGTTCTGTGAATAAAATGGGATTATACATGAGTTCTCAGCTCCAAGGACTCCACAACAAAATAGTGTGGTGGAAAGGAAGAACAGATCATTAATTGAAGCTACAAGGACAATGCTTGAAGAGTCAAAACTCCCAACTTATTTTCGGGTTGAGGCTGTTAACTGTGCATTTTACACTCAGAATATTTCTCTAATCAATCAGGAAAAAGGCATGACTCCCTATCAATTATTCAAAAGAAGAAAACCAACTTTAAACTTTCTGCATGTCTTT
Source organism: Apium graveolens (assembly GCF_009905375.1). NCBI lineage: Eukaryota > Viridiplantae > Streptophyta > Magnoliopsida > Apiales > Apiaceae > Apium > Apium graveolens. The sequence continues at coordinate 89,907,630 of NC_133649.1, forward strand.
GGTTGCAAATGCTACATCTTAAGGAATCAACCTGATCACAAAGGGAAGTTTGATGCAAAGGCTGATGAAGGAATATTTGTTGGTTATTCTGCTGGAAAATCATATAGGGTCTACAATCTAAGAACCAACATTGTCATGGAATCTGTGCATGTTGTGTTTGATGATAAAAAGATTGATGGACTAACAGATGAGGGACATCATGAAGGACTCAAATTGGACAATATTGAGATATATTGTGATGATAGTGAAGATGAGAATGATGAAGAAGGCATCTCAAGAAGAATTCAAAATCTGCCTTTGGATAATGCACAGAATGCTGCATCCGTTGAAAGTCATAATTCAGCTTCCGTTGAAAGAAGCAATGCAGCATCCGCTGAAAGACAAAGTGCATCATCCGTTGAAGTTCACAATGAAGCATCCGTTGATCACAGTCTGTCAACGGATAATCAATTCACTTCATCAGTTGATAGAGCTCCCAATTCTTTTCAAAGGATCAGCATCTCAGGGGGAGTTTCAACCAATCAACATTCTATCACACATCATGACAATACTGAGGCAACTTCATCTAGAGCTAATCTACCACCTCAAAGGAAATGGACCAAGAATCACCCTTTTGAACTGATCATTGGTGATGCTAAATCTAAAGTGCAAACTAGAAGGGCTACTCAAGATGAATGTCTATATAGTAGCTTTCTATCACAGGAGGAACCTAAGAGAGTCGAAGAAGCTCTATTGGATCCAGATTGGATTTTAGCAATGTAAGAGGAGCTAAACCAATTTGAGAGGAATAAAGTATGGAAGCTGGTACCCAAGCCAAAGAACAAGAGTTCTATTGACACAAAATGGGAATTCAGAAACAAGATGGATGAAAATGGCATTGTCATAAGGAATAAAGCCAGATTGGTTGCTAAAGGCTATTCTCAACAAGAGGGAATAGATTTTGATGAGACATTTGCTCCAGTTGCCACACTTGAAGCCATCAGAATCTTTCTAGCCTATGCAGCCCATGCCAATTTCAAAGTCTATCAAATGGATGTCAAGAGTGCATTTTTAAATGGGGAATTGGAGGAAGAAGTTTATGTAAGCCAACCTCCAGGATTTGAAGATCCAAACTTTCCAGACTATGTGTATTATCTGTTGAAAGCACTCTATGGACTAAAGCAAGCACCTAGAGCCTGGTATGAGACTTTGTCAAAATTTCTTCTAGATAATCAATTTACAAGAGGTACTGTTGATAAAACTCTTTTCTTTAGAAATGTTAATGGCTCTACAATACTTGTTCAAATTTATGTAGATGATATTATATTTGGATCTACAGATGATAAGCTTTGTAAAAAGTTTGCTAAGTTGATGCAAAGTAAATATGAAATGAGCATGATGGGAGAGCTAACTTATTTTCTTGGTTTACAAGTTAAACAAGTTAGTGGTGGAATTTTCATTAGTCAAACTAAATATATTTATGATCTTTTAAAGAAGTTTGACTTAATGGACTGTTCATCTGCAAAAACTCCCATGGCCACTGCCACCAAGCTTGAATTAAACAAGACTGAAAAGTCTGTGGACATTTCAAGTTATAGAGGCATGGTTGGCTCACTTTTATATTTAACTGCTAGTAGACCTGATATAATGTTTTCTACATGTCTCTGTGCTAGATTTCAAGCTGACCCTAAAGAATCTCACTTAGTGGCTATTAAAAGAATCTTCAGATATCTCAAAGGGACTCCAAATCTAGGAATTTGGTACCCTAGAGAGTCTGGTTTTGATCTAATTGGCTACTCAGATGCAGATTATGCAGGCTGCAAAATAGACAGGAAAAGCACAATTGGCACCTGTCAATTTCTAGGGAACAAGCTTGTGTCATGGTTTAGCAAGAAGCAAAATTTTGTTTCTACATCAACAGCTGAAGCTGAGTACATTGCTGCTGGTAGTTGCTGTGCACAGATACTATGGATGAGGAATCAACTATTTGACTATGGACTAACTGTTGACAAAATTCCTATATTCTGTGACAACACAAGTGCCATTGCCATTACTGAAAATCCAGTGCAGCACTCAAGAACCAAGCACATTGACATCAAGTACCACTTCATTAGAGAACATGTGATGAAAGGTACAGTGGAACTTCATTTTGTTCCAAGTGAAAAGCAGATTGCAGACATATTTACCAAGCCACTTGATGAATCAACATTCACAAGATTAGTAAGTGAGCTAGGTATGCTTAATTATTCATAAATTTATGTCCTCTTTATAATCTGCCTTGAAGCCTGAAATGAATTTGCTGCAAGAACAAAGTTGGCTTTAAGTAAAAATTATTCTATCAATGGATATTCCCTATCCATTGAAAGCCGAAATTGTTCTATCAATGGATGTTCATTATCCGTTGAAAGACAAATACATTTCTGGTAATTTTATCCCTCAACGGATAAAATAGTGTTGATCATCGACGGATAACTATTTACCTTATCCGTTGAAGTGTCACATCAGTTACTTTAAGTGAGTCACAGCCGTTGATTCTTTTACTTAACCGATTGATACAGATATACACTGTTGTATGTATTTGTATTAAAGGCAGTTTTCAGAATTTCTACAGTTTTCTTTATTCACAAACGGATGTAATTTATTTAAAAGTATCATTTAATCATTTTATTTATGTTTTAATTCAAGAAAGTATGAAAGCCCATTGAATTCTTATTTTCACTTTACGCTTTCTTGCAATTTTTATTCTCTTTCTCTCCCAAAACTCTCAAGTTTTTCTCTGCAACCTCTACTCACAACAATGGCACCAGTAGTCAAAATTATGTCTCAGTCTGGATTTGTTTATGAAAAGAACAATATCGTAGCCTTGGTTGAAAAGAATGAAGCCCATTCTGATTATCACAAGATGATGGACTTCATCAAAAACTGCAAACTAAGCTATGCAATGCCGGAAGCCCCAACCATTTACTGTGAGGTAATTGAGGAGATTTGGACAACTGCAGAGTTCAACTCCACAGATATGACTATTGCCTTCTCTCTCAAAGGTAAGGACTATTGTATTAACTGTGATGATATACAGTCTTGCTTTAAGTTGCCTGAAAATAATTCCATGACACCACATACTGATAAAGATGTATCTGCTATGTTAGATTCCATAGGCTATGCTTTTGATTCTGCTAGTTTAGGTAGTATTAGAAGGAAGGGCCTTAGGAAAGAATTGAGTTTTCTTGGAGATGCCTTTATCAAGGTTTTCTCTGGGAAGATTAGCAATTTTGATGCCATAACTTCATCTCTTGTTAATATGCTCTATATGTTAGTTTCTGATAGGTACTTCAAGTTTAGGAACTATGTCATGCTAGAATTAGGTTCCAGGTTAGGTAATAAAGCTAATAGACCCCATAACATCTATTATGCTAGATTCTTTATGTTATTGGCTAATCATGTTGCTGAAGGGTTGGTTATATCTAATGAGAGTAATAAACTCAAATGTCGGGCTCAAGAGAAAAGGGTCCTTACAGACCTTGTGAGAATCAACCTCAACAGCCAGGTGCCATTGGTATATTTGCCAATAATGAATGCACCACAGGTAAGTGAGGTAAATACTTCTATAACTCCTACTATTTCCAACCCCATTATTTCTTTGCCTTCTAGTGTGGCAATGGGATCTGTGTCTTTGTTCCAACAGGTTCCTACCAAAGCCACCAAAACTAAAATTTCAAAACACAAGTCAAAGAAAACCACCTCTGTTGTTTCTCAAAAGACAACAGTTGTAACAACTACCATAAACCCTGAAGGGAGTGAACAGGGTGTAAGTGGTGAGGGAAGGGGTGAACATCAAGAAACCCCCCAGGATAAGGTGGGAGAGGTGAGTGGTACCCCAGCCAGCCAAGCCACAGTCTCTCAAAAGACTGTGGTGGTTCAAAAGGAGTCAAACATATCCCTAGTTGTATCCTCCCAAAAGGATGCAGCTATTGAAAATAATCCCCAACCAGGGACACAGAACAAAAGAGGGAGGGACACTGAAGCCACACATTCACCAATCAAAGCCTTTTCAAGGAAAAAGAAGGCTAAAACCCTAGTTTCCACACAAGGGGCACACACAGCACAGATACATCCACCTGTATCTTTGCCTTCTCAAATTCAGCTTGATGTGACTCCAGCAAATGTGGAGTCACAGCCCCATTCTCTCATAATAGAAACACATCAATCATCAAACTCTCCATCACCCTCTCTGGATGTGGATATGATATTCACATCAATTCCTGATTCTCCCTCCTTAAAACTCAGGGAGGAGCCCCACTCAAATCCTGATGATCATCATCTTTTAGATGATTTGTTGGATCATCAGCCAATTCTTTCAGATATAGTTGAAGAATCTGTGTCACCTCACTTAAAATCAATTCACACAGATTCAACAATTATGTTACTTTCAATATCTACATCTTTTCCTTCTTCAACGGATATCTCTCATCCGTTGACAAGTGGTTGTTATTCGACGGATAAGCTTAACAGTAGTTATCCGTTGATACCATCAGTTTCCACTTCAGCGGATACTCCCTATCCGTTGATGGTCTCTACACATATAATAGAAACAATTCCAACTGTAGAAGACATGGTTACTGTTCAATCACTTTTAGGTTTGAGGGAAGGGAGTGATAATTTGAGTGAGAGGCTGGGTTGCTCCTAGGCAAAAGGAGAGTTTGAGAGTCAACATATGCATGCTATTTCTTCCAGCATGGCAAAAGTAAGTGAGGGGAGTGCCACCTTAGAAGGTGAGGATGAGGGTGTGAGGGTGTGTGTGAGCCAGGGGGAGCCCCTGATGCAAGAAAATAGAGAAAATGAGAGAAAGGCAGGTACAGAAGCTATAAGGGTGGATCCAGCCATTGCTAGTGAGTCAATGATTGTGGATGATGCAGAAAAGGAAAGACAATTTCAGCAACATTACAAAGCTGTAATTGATAACATTTCCTTGGATGCTGACACTTTTACTCACCCTGTTCCAGCCTATCAATTGTTGGTTGCTCAGGGCAATGTGGAGGCAGAACAGACCTTGAACATTGTACACACTTCAGAATCTCTTCTCAGAGACAAAGCTGCTGTTAATAGGCTGCCTTCTCAAGCTGGTGAGCCATCTGAAGAATTTGGAGCAAATTCTAATGATGATGACTCTAATTCTTTGGATGAGAGCATGAACTTAGGGGGAGCAGCAGGCCCAAGTTCTGTTCCAAATCTACCTGAATGGGCATGGGCAAAGGAATCTACACCAGAATAGTTGGATGTAGCTTTGGTCAAGCAAGTAATGTCTATACAGAAGGCCCTTCAGGAGACTACAGATGCTGGTACAAAGGCAATTCTTCAGGCTCATCTAGACTCTCTGCATCTCTTGCAGTTACAGCATATCAGACAGAATCTAAGTGTGGATGAACTCAAGCAGGATATTGCTGATCTGAAATCCTACAATGTTGAGAAGTTGGATTCAGTCATGCCTTATGGTACTATGCAAGATTTGTTAGTGAGATTGAGGAGAGAATCTGATGCTGACAAGAGGCTGGCCAGGTTGGAAAATAGAGTTCAGATCATTGAAGACTCTATGGTCACCATTCTTCAAAATCAACAAACTCAGACAAATCTACTAATGC